>NC_056749.1:518539376-518731876 GCF_019279795.1 Protopterus annectens
TCACCTCCACTAACAGCATGGTCACTAGTGGATTCCGTCAAGGTTCTGCATTGGGTCCACTTCTTATTGGCACCCACTTCTTGGAAGTCAAGGCCAATGTCAAGGGCCTCTGGATGACCAAGTTTACAGAAGAATGCAAACTAGAAGCAGTCACAGAATCTCCAAAGACACTAACACCCTACAGGAAAGACAAAGACAGAAAACTGACTGGCGCCAAAACCATGGCTGAAAACCCAGTACTAAGAAATGCATAATAGTACTCTTTGGGAAGCTGGCCATCTAGGCAAATCACCTCATCAATAACACACATGAGTCTTTGAAGAGCTTAAGCCTTTGTGTATTACATTAGAGGACAGGTTATCACTGCAAAACTATGCAAACATAAACTTATGGTAATATCCTTTTGGAAGCTGGAAACTGGTTGAAGCCATGTTGGTACTGTTTCTACTTTTTACATTTATGGCTATGCTTCAATGGTAAATAGCTTCCTTCCCAATTACAAATCACAAAAAATTAGTTTCAGACATTCAAATTCTTATCTTACATTGTGAGGGTACAGCTGTGTTGCCCAAGTGATATAAAGCATCTGACAATGCTTGCACCTTAAGCAAATGCCTGCCATAGTCTTCATTAAAATAACTTTTCATCTGAATATGCCCCAGGTTAGCAACTAATGTGTCTACAAATTCTAGACACAAGTTCCTGGTATATAGCTGGTACTCTGTATAAACCAAATAGTATGACTGTGTGTAGTGAAGACCATGGAGTAAAAAAAAAAAATTTTTTCTTTTTTTCCTCTATTGCAAAATTAAGGAAATCTGCTTGTGACAGCCTCTCTACCTCAGGCCAGTAATCAAGGAGCCTCAGCCCTTGCCAGTGACTCTGGTGAGAGATGGTCACTAAAAATAGGAATGAACTTGCACAAGATTTTTAAATACCCCTCTCTGCATCAAGCACAATTTCCATCACTGGGAGCACACTCCAGACCTGGGACTGGACTATCTGTCTCTCCAGATCCCAAACAAGACTCACTCTAGTGCACTGTGTCCCAGTTCCAATTAGCTGACATCCCCACACCTAGGAGGTGATTTTCATACACACACACACACACACACACACACACACACACACACACACACACACACACACACACACACACACATGCATACTCCTGGCTGGTACAGATTTAGTAACTGTACCGCTTCTGCCCAGACTATAAGTTAACTATGCTGTCGCCAGTCAACTACTCTCAGGCTCTTACAAGGGTATCCAATTTTACTCAGTAAAATCAATACTACCATAAATGGTAGAGTATAACCAAAGCAACCAGGCTTTTCAGCTTGGTCAAGATGTTACTAAAATAAGCACAAGTACTCTCAAGACATTAAAATTATTCTCCAAAAGACCAGCCACAATGAAAAGTATAAAAAAAAATAGTAATAAATATTAAAATAGAAAACACGAGACAACTAAATATCTAGGTACAATAAACACCAGAGTTTCAATCACAGGAGAAATAAAAAAATGACACAGTTGGACAGATTCAAACAGATAGAGAAAAACACCACTTATCTAATCCAACTGTACTTCCTGACTATCTAAAAATAACTGCTCCCTAACTAATTTAATTAATACAGCAAGGCAAGATTAGATGATGAGATGTTTGCTTCCACAAGGCAAGGTGAGGAGCTTCAAACTAAACTGAACTTAACTCAACTAACTGAGCTAACTCAACTGTCTGTTTTCAAACTACCTTACCAATAGACAGCAGTCCGTCAAATGGTTCTCCTCCTTCTCACACTTCCTCCCTCTTAATACTGGAGTACCTCAAGGTTCCATTCTCAGACCACTACTATTTAACAACTTTACAAACTCCCTTCATACTTCCTGCACACTGTCATCTCTAATACAATATGCAGATGATTCCACTGTCATCTGCACTTCTGATAATCTTTCTCACCTCCACGCGTTAACCCAAAACTCCTTCAACTCAGTCAAAAGATGGCTGACAATCAACTAGTTCTCAATCACAAAAAAAAATATTTTATTTCTCTCAATGTCTTTTTCTTTCTTATCATAAATCTTCATTCATTATCACATTCCTTGACAACACTGCTATAAATGTAGGCACACACACCAAGCTCTTGGGTGTTATCACAGATGATCAACTAAAATTCGATCTGCATGTCCAAAATTGCATAAACAAGATTCACCAAAAATTGGGCTTACTCTGTAGAAACAAAGAACTCCTCACTAAGAACTCCAGACTGTCCCTTGCCTATGCTTATCTTCCTCCTAGTCTTCTTTATGCCTCTCTGATCTTAACCAAGATAAAATTGTCATTAAAGTGTACACTTGAACTCTCCCATAATAAAGTTGCTAGATTCACAGCCTATCAACCTTGCAACTCACAGTGCTGCATTTCTCTTAAATTCTTAAACTGGCTGAAGCGCCTCCACCAGCTCATTTTAGCTCAACTGCTCCTCACTCACTACATTATTAACAAACCTACCTCCTGCCCTGCCATATCATCCATCATCTCCTACTATACTCCTAAACACTCTCTTAGGAGCTCTGACCTGTTTATTTTGGACATCTACAAGCCCACAAGAAATATTGGTCAACATTTATATAGCTATTTTACTGCTTCTGCCTGGAACAAACTTTGTCTGACCAGTAGAACTATATCTAATACCCTCAACTACAAAAAAGCATTAATGTGACTCTCTTGAACTCATGGACCTGTTTCTGCCAAAACCCCAGCTAACTCCCACCCTTCACGTCTCTCTGTACCCCCTGACAATTCACTTTCAGTTTTCTCCTCTCTTACCTACCCATATCTAATTTCCTTCATAATCTTCACATAGTCTGTTCTCACTCTTCCCTTTTTTTGTCATACCTATCCCTTTCCCCCATCTCATTCTACTGTTTTAATGTCCTTTCTATTCCCCCTTCATACCACCTTAGTCAACTCTTCACTTAGTGTTATCTTTATTTTTGTATTTCTATACTCCAGAGCGTGTAGGTTGTTTTATTTTATATTTTATTTCTGTAATTGTCATGGATCTATACTTACCACCATTTGTTTTCTATATTCATTTACCTCATTTCTTGCTGATTAATTTATTTTGTACTGTATTTCAGATTTTGTACTATATCTTGATATCTTGTTTTTGTATCTATGGGTACTTCTATATTCAGTACCTGCAATGCATCTGATGTTTTCTGTACTGTGTCTTATTTCTACCATTTTATTGTTCTGTATGGAACTTTTCTCCCTGGGCCTCTGCTGAAAAAGAGCTCATGCACAGTCGGACATATTTGGCTATCCAATGTCAAAATAAACAAAAATAGCCAAATCTGTAAAGAGAAATGTATATGGAGAAAAAATACAGAAACAAAAGCAATCTCTACATACAGTAATGCCTACATTTGCTGAAGACTGAAAAAAGAGGAAGGAATTAAGGAAATTTGGAATTGTGAAAGAATGCCACAAATATAAGCATTGTAAAAATCTAAGTAAATAAGAAGATATGAGTGTGCAATAAAAGAATTTCAAATATAAACAGGGTAGTTTATGCACATTACCATTAAATGATGTTTGAACATTTGACTGTAGTGGCTCAGAGGTTAAATTCTCTTCCTCACTGACCTAGGTCTTGGTGTCCATTATGACTAACGACCCCTGTCTGCCCAGAGATTTCATGTTTTCCATATGTCTGCATGGGTTTTCTGTGAGTACACCAGTTTCTTCTGACAACAAGCATATGCTGGGAAACTGCCTGCTATAAATAGTCCATATCTAGTCATATATCCGTTTATCAATACACCCATCAATCTGTTTTTTTTTTCCTTTTTGGATCTCTCTTATGATTAGCATCAATGGTTAGATTGAAAAAAGGCCAAAGATAGATTATTTCACCTGCCTAGTTAATAAATTAGTATATAAACAAAATAGCAAGTATGTGGATACAGAGTTTCATAATTTAATGCATACCTGTATTCAGGCTCACACACACTATATCAAAGCACTGCTTACAGAATAGACACATTAAAAGCACAAGAATGTATCTAACATTCCACTGCAATCTTAAACTTAAAAACTGATTCAAAGCTTCTGATAATAATGGAAGACTTCTTCCAGTATCTCATCAAGGTTACTGAGAAAACATTGCTATCTCTTAAGACAGAAACTAAGGATTTTATAAATCACATTAGTGTGACATAAAACACTTGAGCTGCTGTCAACTATTTGCAGGCCCAATAACAATTATCTTGCTATTTTTTACATCTCAAGGTGCTAACAGCAACTTCCTCCTTATGTGCATCTATGTAGAGAAGAAAAGGGAATGGAATCTTAGCCATAATAAGTCATTCTCTTTATATGGAGGGAATTTTTAGTGAAATTTTTGAATGCTTTTTAAATATAATACATCACCACTGAAATCAAGTGTTGTAGTTAAATACTGGTGTGATATAAGAAATATGCAAGCCTACAAGAACATTAGGTAATATTCTAGTCACGTATTTATATATAAGGCTTACGAGCCTTATTGCCTTTGTTTTGACACAGCCAGCATTTAGACTAAAGCACAAGTTCTTACTAACTATAATACCTGGATCTTTTATTTTCTTACTCATAGTCCACTTAATAGTTCCCAACACAAAAGGGCTAATGGTCCAAAATAATGCAGCTGTTATTACCTGAATTTAGATTATTATCCTTAAGCCAGTTTTGATATGAAAATAAAATAATTATTCAATGACTTGGAGTCCTAGTCACAGGTGAATATCATCTCAGTTTATCATCATCTGTATACTTATCAATCAAATACCTTAATGAAGGCATTGTTCATCAAGATGGATCCAAACACACATCACTGATATAAGCAAGCTGGATTTCACTTACAGCAGTGTCTGTAAACACAACCCACTGGTTTCTGTTATTCAAAAATGTATCCAGTTGATAACCGATTTATGCTAAGACCTACAAAGCTGTCAGTAATTATTGCTTGTGGTGGGCTACCAAATAACTTAGTAAGATTAAGAAGCATGACAGAATTCGACACCATGGTTGCTGATGGATACTGATGATGAGACTTTAAAACAGAAGCCGGCAAACATATTGATATGTTAATTTCTAGAGGCTACCCCCCCCCCAATATAATACAGGGCATATATACTGAAGTTGAACATAAAATAACTATTGGTCAATATATTCCTTTGCTTTCTAGCAATAATGATGAGGGGGTGAGTTTTATATCTCCTGGTAATAATAATCGTGATGATTTTACTCATGCCTTTGTTACCACCTATACCATTGATTGTTCCCATATTTGTAACATTTTGAGAAAGAAATGGAACATCTTTTCCTGCTTTGATGGCTACTTGGATACTTTAGGAACTACTCCCAGGACTGTGCATAAGAAAGGGAGATCCTTTAAGAATTTTTTGGAATCAAATAAAGATGACCAAATGGTTTCCACTAGCAGGAAACATGGGACAAGCAAATGTGGTTTGTGTTGAAAATGTCCTTTTATTAAGACACAGGATGTAATTGTTGTCAACAAGGTACAAGTTCACATTAAGTTTTTTTGCAACTGCAATTCTGTGGGAATTATTTATTTGGCTCAATGTTCCCAGTGCCCTTGTTTTTATGTTGGGAAGACTCAAAGAAAATTTAGAGAAAGAATATACGAGCGTATTTTAGATATTAAAAAAGTAAACCTTAAGAATGCTGTGGCAAAGCATGTGTTAGACCACCCTGCACACAATTTTGGTTTCATGGGGTTGGACATAGTTACAAAAAATATGAGATGGGGCCACTAGAATGATCGCATTGAGTTAAGGGAGTTAAAGTGGCAGATTAGGCTAAATGCCTAGACTTACCCTGGTTTAAATGAAAATGTGTCCATTTCTAGTGTTTCAGAACTACATTCTTACTCTATATAATATATGTGAATTTTATTCTTGATTATTATTTTTTATTGCATGATTTGCTTACAAAATTATGCAAGTCATTTGTTGAATGGTCATATTGGTCATGTGTTTGTGTTTTTGAGGGCTATTTAAATAGTGGGTTTTTATTAGTAATTGTTTCTAAAAAATGTCTGTGATACATTCAGATGAAAGGACTAAAACAATACATTATTAGTCTTCTAACTGCTCCAGTGGTTATCTGTGTCCAGTTTGCTTCTTCTTTGTTGATATTTCAGTAAGAACCATATCATAAGAGTACAAAGCTACTTAGAGCAGATGTTTATTATGTTAAGGCTATGAGAACTGACATAATACTTTTTTTTCAAAGGTACATTAGCTATTCTTCTACCTCTGCAGACTTTATGATTTGAGCCTGTGCTCTTGGAAAAAGGCACATACTCCCTCACACATGCACACACACACACACACACACACACACACACACACACACACACACACACACACACACACACACACACACACACACACCACACACGCACACACGCGCACACACGCACACACACACACACTCACTCACTCACACTCATGCACACACTGACATTATACAGTATATATATATATATATATATATATATATATATATATATATATATATATATATATACACACACACACACACATATGGGTCTAATTCAAAGGATCGAAATTTCACAACATTGAACCTCTGATCATGGAAGACCAGAGGACTGAAGTTGTAAAATATCGAACCTTAAAAAGAATCTACCAACTTAAAACTTATTTCACATTTTGGCAAGCCCCCACTTCACCCCCCACACCTCTGCTACTTAAATATACCAACTCCAAGATCACATTACAGTGAGGAGAACAGTAAATTTCTCATTCCGCACTGTACAGCGATCTCTATTCACAAGGTTTGATATGTCACAGCTTTGATCATCTCATCTTCACATATCAGTGATTCGATGTGAAATTTTGATCCTTTGAAGGGGACGCATGCATACATATATAAATACACACACACATTGCTACAGTTTCACTCATTCATGTACAGACACACACCCATGTCCACACAAACACACATACAAATATATACACCCATATTCATTCCTATAGTTTCATTCATGCTCTTACAGACTGTTTGAGACTGCTAGTAGTGTATGATGGAATTATTTTAATTTGCTTTCAGCTGTTATTACATTTGGTATTATCTCACCCAATAAGAAGGGACAAACTAAGGAAATAGAATTGTCCTGCTTGTCTCTGTGTTATTTATTCTGTATTGTTAAAACTTTGAACTGAAAGGACTGAGATGCTAGTGCCATCAAAACCATCCCAATCCATTGTGCAACAGTGGTAAATGTAATGCATTACACTATTAAAAGTGGCAACCTTGTTGTATGGAGTTTCAATCATGACTTGAATTCAGAAAGGCTTACCATAAGAAGGAAGCTTTAAATGGCTGGATCTCCCCTTGTGGAAAGTATTTTTGATTTCTAGACCTTTGTACAGCTGAGATTTTCTGCTAGGCTGATCTCACTTGTAAGAACTGCATGCTAACACAACAGTCCAGGAGAATGTCTAATGCTAATTATCCATACACTCTACCTCAGAAATGCCATCCTCTTCCACTTTATGCTGCAGTTTCATAACCTCATGGCAGCATAAAATGTTACTTTTGCAGAGAAAATTGAATACTGTAAAACGACAGCAGGATAGAAGTCAACTACTGACTCCTATGGAAGCAGTAACAGTGCAAGTAAGTCCAGTAAAGAGTGAGGTGAGGACTATTAGTGTGTGTGTGTGTGTGTGTGTGTGTGTGTGTGTGTGTGTGTGTGTGTGTGTGTGTGTGTATGTGTGCGTGTGTGCGTGTGTATACACGCAGGTGTGAACATGTACATATCTGTAGGAGCATGAATGAAACTGTAGAAATGTGTGTGGAGCAAGCATGTTAGAGAACTGGTGTATGTTTCTGTGACTGTAGTCAACTGTGAAGAAAGTTTTTCTGCTGGTAAATAGATATGTGTGTATATCTAGATGGTTGGTGAGTGTGTGTAGTTACTGGGGTGCCTTGGCCAACATGATGCATGGATCTCTATTGTCTGATTGTATGACTATGACCCGGAGGTGTGATTAAAAGACATGCTAATGACTGATAAGGTCTTAATCATCATGTCTGTAGTTGCCTCTGAATCAGGTTTTCTCACTGTCATGGAAACTGACCTACCTGTATGGGTAATTTCTGAGTGTTGAATTTATTTTCTGAATTATAGGTGTGTCAGAAAAATAAACATTTTGACTTGATGCATTTCCCCAGGTATTATTTTAACTTAAAGAATCAAAACATTCTTCCTGGCTTTATTTGTATTCCATTATATCTGAAACTTTTAAGGTGGTTTTCATTGGTTTACATACAAGACATAGTAGAATGAGGCATGCTGACAATTGCATGCAGAGACTGGAACCCCAATATAAGCCTTAATTTCCATACCGACCAAGTACAACCTTGCTGCATTACAAGAATGAATGATGGCCAAAAGTGACCAAAGGAGCGGTATTTTGGAATTACATTGGAATAGGAACATTAAATAGCAACAAAGAATCAGAAACATGACAATTATCTGACCACAACGCCTTTACGAAATATCTGAAATCATTCCAAAATTGTAAAACAACTGTACACTCGATAAACATATGAACCCAATTAGCCTCCAAAGTTTTACCATATATCCAACATTTTATTTCTTTAATCTTAGAAATGATAGCAATTTTATAGGGAGTAAAGAAATTTCTATGTAGAAATTACCATGTAAACAGCTTCCAGTAAAAAAGATGATGTATTATTCACAGATTTTAATAACAATGGTTACTATATTCTGAAAAAGATTTTTTATTGACTTATGTAGAATAATCCCAAAAGGCTAAGTCAAATGATAAAAATTCATCACTTAAGATTTATATATGTAGACATATATATATATATATATATATATATATATATATATATATATATATGTGTGTGTGTGTGTATATATATATATATATATATATATATATATATATATGAAATGCACAATTTATTAATGTCTATTGCGTTATTACACAGTAAAGTTGTAGCAACTTGGAAAATGAGTCTGTTTCTGAACTTACTGATATTTTCACTTTGTTCTCAATGAATTGTTGTAATGTTGGTAGGGACAGCCTATTGTCTTGCTTAATATTATATCTAGCCAGAAGAAAGTTTGCTGTGTTGATCTTATTATTATTTAGAAAATGATACCAAAAATGTCAAGTTATCTTTAAAATTTAACATTTTGCTTAAATTAAAGGACTCTAAACAGTCTGGACTATGTGCAATAGGAAATATTAGAAAAATAGCTGCTTAATATTATGATTACATTCTATTACACTTTTAAAGGCACTAAAGATTTGATTCATACTGTTATTGAAATGACTGAGTTTCTTATTATATAAACAATAATTTTGCAGTACCCAATACACTTTACTAATGCCTAACATGGAGTTTATTTGCACTTTTTTGGTTACTACTGGATAGTATATCAGTTTCATGTAATTGTTTCCAGCATGAAATGTAGGTATTGCTTAGCCAGTGTAATACTATGTTGATAACAGTCAATTTTACATATAAGTCTATGTTATGAAAGCCAATTCCATCGTTATTCCAGCCTCTTACATGCCAATTATAAGCTATCCTCAGTTTTTGAGAGAACCAAAGAAACGTAAGTAATATATTATTTATTTGCTTGAATTTTTTTATTGCGGGGGGGGGTTAAAATCACGGATTGTGTGTACAATAAAACTTTGAAAAAATAACCATTTTTATCAATGTGAGTCTATCTTCCATGGCATAGCTCTCAACCTTCCATCTCTAAATTGAGGAACACTAGCCCACATAATGTGGAACAAATGGGCAAAATGTGGAACACATACTAGTGGCTTACTAACAACTTCAACTAGGAAGGTCATAGGATGGTGAAAATATGCTGGTTTTACTTATAAAGAAGATATTTTAATGAATTAATAGGATTAATTTCTATTTACAATGGATTTCACTAAAGAAATCCTAACACTGAATGTGTGACAGAGTCTTTCAATGTGGAACTTTTGAGGACCTTCGAGGAGCATAAACTTTTTAAGACCCCGAATGAGGTACGTTCCTTATAATGAGGTACACTTGAGGGGTATGTTCCATGGTAAAACACATTTTATTCCAATTATTAGTTAAATTGGGTCTATATTATATAAACAAAGCATTAAAATGTTGACTCACATTTGATTGACCCCTATTTCTCAAAACTGCACAACATAGAACCTTCAAATCACTGATTTCTTTCCAAGGGAAAGAAATTGCCTAAACACACACACCACATTACTACAAACATGATTAAAGTGGGGGGCTGTGCCCCCCACAACCCCCCTAACTAAATATACTAACTCCGAGATTGCACTACAGTTTAGAAAAGGGCAGATTTAAAAGAACAGCCAACCAATTTTTTTCTTTTGGAAAGAAATCGATGATTTGGCCATTTCATGTTGTGCAGCTTTGAGAAACAGGGGTCGATCAAAGGTGAGGTGATATTTTAGCGAGTGTTACAGAATCTTGAAAGACCAAAATCCTGAGAACAAAATCATGAAAACTCAAAATCCTGAAAACACACCGGATACCAACACTTACTATATTCCAGCAGAAGTACATACAGAAACATTTTACCCTTCAACTATACACAGGGGGGAAGCCCCCCAGCACCCCAATGTACTTCAGTACACTAAGTGCAATCCCAAAGTTGATATATTTAAGTAGCAGTGGGTGCAGGGGTGCTTTCCCCCTGCTTCTACTTGGAGAAGAGTAATATGTTTTGTGTTTTATTTGTTTCTGTATGTACTTGTGCTGGAATATATTAAGTATTGTTATCTTGTGTGTTTTCAGGATTTTGCGTTTTCAGGATTTTGAACTTTCAGGAGTTTGGTCTCAGGATTTTGCTATTCAGGATTTTGGGCTTTCAGGATTCTGTAGTGCTCCCGACATTGTAATGCTTCGTTTATATAATATAGACCCATTAACTTGGTAATAGTGTTTACTAGAATAGTATAATTTGAGAGTACCATTTCTTTCCAAGTTGGTTTTATACTAATCCCCAAATATTTTATTGTTTTATTTTCCCAATTAAAGTTTTTATAATCCCACAGGCTTTTATTAATTATCTTGTTGATGATAGTGTTTCATTTTACTCTGATTGAATTTTAGTCCTGAAATCTTTTAAAAAATATACTGATTCGATGATATAATATAAGAATAATCTATATCTTCACTTGTTAAAAGAATATCATCTGCAAACAGTTGGATTTTTAAGCAGTATTCACTATTTGAAAAAAATCCCTTTACATTAATATAATTTCTTATATAATTAGCAAAAGGTTCTATCAACAAAGCAAACAAGAGTGACAATGGGTAACCTTGCTTTGTACCATTTGAAATTTTAAATGATGACTATAAATATGACCAAATTTTAACATAGGCTTGGGAATCATTATATAATCTTAATATTAAATTTATAAAATCCAGAGAAAAATTATATCCTTCAAGTATTTTGTGCAAATAAGACCAGCCAATAGCGTCAAAACCTTTATCAATATCTAAGTTAATAATAGTGAGTTGCTTCTTGGTCTTATTAGCGATATCAATCAATGATAATAATACTGTCTTGAACTTTTTTATGTAATATAAAACCTGTTTCATAATAATTTATTAAATTATGTATATTATTCAATCTCTTAGCCAATATGGACATAAACATTTTGATATCAATATTTTACAAAGAGATAGGTCTATAGGAGGAACAAAGTTGCAAATTTTACCTTGTTTTAAAATAGAGGAAATCATAGAATATTTCCAAGAAGGGGGAACTTTCAATTAATTTTAATCATAGCAAATGCATTTAACAGTGTTTTTAAAGTTGAATCTGGGATAATTTGATATAGTTCTGAAATAATTCCATCTCCACCTGGGGCTTTATTATTTTTTTCAAATTTCTAATTTGGTCTTTCATTTCCAGTAATGATATTGTTTTATCTAGTATTACATTTTGTTGTTTTGATATTTTGTTTATGACACTGTTTTGAATAAATATATTGGCTGTATCTTCATTCTCTAGAGGGAGATTTTTATCATTAATTGAGTTATAATATGCCCTAAATGCTTCTAATATACCTTTTAAATCAGATTTTTGTGGTATTATTAATTTTGTATTTAAATTCATTGATAATGTTTAAGTTATTAATTTGTTTAGTCCTGATAACCAACTTATGTAAATGTTTAGGATTTAAAGAATAAGACTGTAACATAAGTCTTTCCTGGTTAAGTGAAACTTTGTGATTTAATATTTCTATGTATTTTTGGTTTAAACTTGATAATTCTGAATGTGCAACCTTATCATTAAGTTTTAATTTTGATTTTAATTTATCTATTTTAGTTTGCAATTCATATAATCCCTATCTCATTTTAGAAGATACCACTTCTTTATTCTACCATAAAGGTAGACTTTTAATGCATCCCTTAGTATGATGTCATCTACTTCACCATTATTATTAAGCTCCAGAAAAGTGTGTTTTTCATTTAAAACCCAGACTTAAAAACCTTTAATTTTTATTAAGCAAGCTGGCATTCTTTGCAAAACAATTAAATTATTTCTTAAACTGATATTGAAAATAAGGCCATTATGATCAGAGAGTGGACATGACATTATTAAGACATCATGTAGTTTGGAGTATACGTTATTTGAAATAAAGACCTTATTTACATTAGTTTGGGTACCAAATCTAAATGAGTAATGGGTATAATTAAAGGAATTTGCCATTATCTGATCATAAATATCGCTAAGATTCATTGAGGTTATAAAATGATTAAATTTTTTGTATTATGCTGTTATTCTAAGTTAAGTACATCTGGAAGTATCTCTATCAGATAATAAATGGTTAAAATCTCCAGCTAAAATGATTTTGCCTCTGGCATGTAATGTTATAGTGTCTACATATTTATCTTCATGTTTAGTGCCCAAACGAGGTATCCAATAAGAATTAAAGTATAACATTTCTTATTTATTTCTAATACTACCAAACATAACATTCCATCTTTATCAGAAAAAGTACTAAGAATTTTAGGCATGGTGAGAGAATTGTTCCGCAATATGGGACTACCTCTCCTTTTACTTCTATAACAAGAGTCAGCAATAATTGAAAAAAAAAAACATTAAAGGACAATTTATCTAAATCTTTTTAGTAGATGTGTCTCTTGTAAAAATACTATATTTGCTTTATGGATTTTAATAAACTTAAGTAAGCTGGCTCTTTTCATATTATTATTAAGGCCATTGACATTAAGTGAAAGACATTTGTATACTAGCATGTGAGTGAGGTAAATTTAGGACATCTGTAATATGGTTTTACATACAATGACTTGCAATAACCTTTAGAACAACGTATGGATGAAACAAACTTTTAACTTTTGATTTTTGAAACAAATTTCTATATACAAATATATACATGGAACAATATGTTCCTAGTTTAATTATATTATTAATTAAACCACCCATTATTCACATCTCACACTCCAAATACATTATCATCAGCTCCTGTCTTGCGTAAAAATAAAACTTTCAACATTATATTTTAAAATAAAGTAACTCAATCTGTTACAATACCAAGGTTAAATATTTTCAAAAATGCATTACTATCTATTCTTATGAGAAATGTATTTAAGTACAATGGTATGAAGCATAATGTGAAGATTTGTAAACTTATTTAAACTTATGTTGAAAGGAAAAAAAACAATATTATATCAATCTATTTATATGAGAGACATTTATTGACCATTTGTATATACTGAGGTAATGAAAGCAAAATAAGATGACTTTTATAAATATTCCACATAAATGTATGCAAGTCTCACTAACTGAATCCTTGGTTCACTGAAAGAATGCAGGAGATTAGAATCAGTGAGACTGCCTCCTCAAATAGCCAAGTCATCAGTGTACTTCCTCAAGGTACAATTCTAGGCCCAATTCTCTATGATATCAAATTCTTAGATATTAAAGCCAACGTCAAAAGCTTCCTAATTTCTAAATTAACAAATGTTTGCAATTTTGGACCTGTCATTGAATCCCAATAAAGTGAGAACATCTATAGTTTGGATAAACAGAAAGTCTCATATTAAAATAATTAACACCTGACTTTTCACCTTCTGTTAAAAATCAGTAACTACTTTGTTTTTATTTAGTGGTATTATTTCAAAGTTGCTGTCTGGTACATAAAAATTCATAGTTGTTTGAATTAACTAAGGTATAACATTCATAAATGTTATACATGATTATACAATGCTACTGTTTGGGGTTCTCTTTTGCAATAGCATTACATGTCATAAAAGTCCCTTTACTCCATTGCACGTATGCTTACACAGTAACATACCTGGGAAAAGTAGGGTACATAAGAAGCATCCAATTTAGTGTTTACACCATCCTCCATGACTTATAAATGTGAGAGTCATGGAGCATTGTGTGGAGAGGGTCATACTCTTTATGGCTACAACTTCAATATAGCCTCTATATTTACTGAGAACAATATACCTAAGCAATGTCTTTAATTGTTGAGTACAGTAAACAACTATTTTGTCAAAAAAGATCAAACAAAATTTGTAACTTCATTAAAAAACAGTGCATAAAATGTCACATGTCAACATGGCTCGTTCTACAACTACCCGAGTGACAATGGAACTCTACACATTTAAAAGAGGTCACAAGCCTTGCTCTATTTTCATGAATAGTATGTAAAGTATTTATGATGTGTATATATATATATATATATATATATATATATATATATATATATATATATATATACAGGTTCACTATAGAATCTCAAAATACTGAAATCCCGAATTTCAATATTTCGAAATTCTATAGCTGAAAGCTTTAAATCCCGAAACCCCAGAACCGCGAAATTTAAAATTGCGAAACTACACAAATACACCACACACAATGCCCAAATCAAACATACAATCCTACACTACAGACAAACTGCACCCCCCACACCCCCCTACTTATATATACTAACTCTGAGATCGCACAATCACACACACAATGGTAACTCACACCCACATATTTCATAGCCCCTTGCACATGCACATCACAGCCACAACACACACTAACATACACTAAAGCCCCTAACCAACACACTTACACATACATACTTACCTGAACTTACACATTTAAAATCGCAAACCTACACAAATACACCACACACATACACACAATGGCCCAATCAAACATACAATCCTACACTACAGACAAGCTGCACCCCCCCCACAGCCCTCTACTTATATATACTAACTCTGAGATCGCACAATCACACACACAAAGGTAACTCACACTCACACATTTCATAGCCCCTTGCACATGCACATCACAGCCACAACACACACTAACATACACTAAAGCCTCTGAAAAACAAACTTACACATACACACATAAATATATATATATATATATATATATATATATATGTGTGTGTGTGTATATATATATATATATATATATATATACACATGGAGCCAGAAATGCTCTTGCCTAGAATTGTAAGAATTAGGGCCATAATGGTTAAAGTTATTCTATTATGTTGTTCCATGTATACTCAGGGTATGATAGCTAGGTCTAATGAGGTAATGCTATCTCTAAACTCAGTCCTTTCAGATCTCTTATGTAGTGTAATGTCACTTACAGCCTATTACTCATACTGCTTTTGTTTTTTCCTTTTTTCTTTTCTTTTCGTTTCTCTTTCCCTTTTCCTTCTCTTCCCTCCTTTTCCCTTCTCTTATTTTCCTCTCTCCTCTTCCTTTATTTCCCTTTTCCCCCTTCCTATTTTTGTTTTCGCAGCCTATTTTTCAGTATGTTGCACTTGCCTGGGGATTTCTTTCTTTTCCTTTTTTTTTTTCTTTCCTTTTTCTTCTTATTTCTTTTTCTTCATTTTTAAGTTATGGGCTCTCTTTAGCATTGCTGTCCTGGAAATGGAATTATCGTGTTTCACCTAACACAGCCTAATCTAACTACTGATTGGTACTTGTATCAATTTTATGCAGAGTATATTATTTCTCATGTTTTATGGGAGCTGCACCAAGTGGGCAATTATGTAGTAGAAAAGAGCACAATCCTAAATGGGAAGTCTGGCAACAGAATCAGTTCTGTCAGTGAGGGTTAAGACCGGTTATATTTAGCCAGTACTATTCACCCTCCTGCACAATCTGTCCCTCCTTCCCCAGTAGATGACAGTTTATATTATAAGGTCTAGTTTGTACTACCATACATTACATTTGCTTTGCTCAACTCAACAAATTCCTTCATTTCTTGAGCTTCTTGCCAACATCATTACACATATTAATTAATATTTTAGTTGATTAAATTATGTAAACCTGCAGTAGAAAAGTATGAATGAAGGAGTCTGTCATTTTCCTTGACAGTGGGTATGTATATGTGTAGCGTACAATATGCTCCTTTTAATATGCAGGAAGATTCTAATAATGCTATTGTACAAAGCACTCATAGCTAGCATAATCTGTCATCTACCAACTCATATGACTCTGGACATGTTGTGACAGCAATAAAGAAATTTCCTTTACAATTTGAAAAACTTTTCACCAAAGTCTAGCATGGCAACATAAATTTAATGGACAGTAAGAAAATGTTTGTGTTGTCGTGCCTGAACTTAAACTAAAGCTTATATTAGATGTGATAAAAAACTGTACCATTATTGAAGCAAGTGATTCAATAAAAATGCATTCTTCCTTAATGCAAGTCAAACTAGGAGCTATACATAGTTTCTATGAATATGATTGTTCACACAAGGAATAATTTTAAGAGAAATGAAACACCTTGTAACATCATCACTTGTCATGTTTATATAAATACAGCTACTGCACTCTTTCATTTTCTTTAAAAATACTAGTTTAAGATCAGCACTGATGTTTGACTTTTCTGCACATCACTAGCAATATCTAGATGATGTACTACTTTTAGCATTGGCTAAAGCATTAGTCAGCATAAAGATGATGAGAAAATGTGTTGAAGTTCACTTAATTTTTAGGATAGAAGCTGCTACTGCAGGTTTCTCACTGTATCAGCATGGTTCTGCTATGTCAAGTAAAACACAGGTGACCTTAGCCAGTTAAACATGCTGTAAGATAAGTGAGTGGCCTCTTAGGGTAAAGAGAAACAAATATATAGACTATCATCTTGCCTTAAGTGTTGAGTTCCAGAACCTGGCAGCACAAACTGGACATCCTAATTCAGTCTAATTACTATGCTATAAGCTAGACTCAGCTACCCTATGACTTTGGATGGGTCTTCATTTTATATACAGGGATGTCCTTCTCAGTAATATCAACTTTTGCCATCAGCACCAGTATACATAGGCACATACCACCACACACATATTCACAGAATAAACCATCAGTTTTGGGAATCCATGTCATATTAGTCACTTAATGATGGATCAAACTGCATATATGGTTAACAGTGTAAGTACATCATTTACTATATATGATCTAATTATTTTACCTTTTGTCACAGTGACATTGTTATATATTATTTGCATGAGTATCATGAAGCAAATATCTTTGTCTTCCATTTGTATTTTACTTTAAAAAGAAATTTTGTAATTTCTATTTTTCCCTTTCTATTAAAGATTTAAATAAAATAAAGGGGACTACCTTCCCTTCCTTGCCATGGCTCCGTTTCAAGGTTACAGATGCGCTATGTAAGGTTAAAGGGTGCCAATAGCTTCCCTAACCTGCTCTTCATTATTAGAGGTACTAAAATCAACAGAATGAATTCTAGAGCAGTTTGCAAGCTCAATACAGCTCACAAATGATCTCTAAGAGTCATTGGGTGGGAAAATAAACAAAAATAAGTGTTTTTAAGCTAAGAAAGGCTTGAGACCGCATTATAAAAATGGTGCATCATTCAGGAGTCAAGAAACTGCAAACATCTATGAAGATAAAACAAATATATCCAAACTACATAAGCCTGGTATTTCTCCTTTAAAATAACTCTTTACAGCATACAATCCTCACCCTCCAAGATATGGCACAGCCGAGCAAGCAAAGAAAGACACATTAATATGTATTAAAAAAAACACAGTCACAGCAACACTCTAAGCAAGTATCCTTTGATCAAATACAAATATAAAAAATGCATGCATTTTATTTTGACATCCTGAGTGACATCAATATTTACAGCCTCATTCAGACTATAAAATCATATTATATTAATATGCCACTCCACTATAGACACAAACAATAAGACAGTCCATGCATATCTCTATCCTAACTAGGTATTTTAAAACACTTCCAAAGTTTCTTAAAAGCAGTATTTTAATTATGCACACTCCTCATATTATTTAATAGAAAAGGGGATACATTAAATTAATTAATAAGAAGGAAAGGTTTGAAATGACAGACATAAAAGTGATATAATAAAAAGAAGGAGAAGAGAAAGAACTGAAAGATTTGAAAATTTAGAAAAAGGAAAGAGAAGAAAGAATAATAACATTTACCTAATAGCACTTAAAAGTAAACACTGGAGAACAAAAATGTTTAGTGTCCATAAAGTTTAGAATTAAAAAATCATATTCATTTATCTTTTAGTTTTTTGTTGGCTCCTTCTTTAACAGACCATCCATTTCTGTAGCATGTCTCTTCAGACTTTGTGCAGACCAGTCCATTTTCTCAATATCTGTAAATATATTTTTCTTTTGAATAAAGTCCATAGCTTCCTGTAGAGAATTGCAGATCTTCCCCCCATCAGTCAGATGCATTTTTATTCTGGCTGGAAACAACACTTGTGCTTTGATACTGGACTTTTTGAGGGATTTTATTAAAGCAGCACATTTTTTTCATTTGGCGATGACAGTAGAGGTATAATCATTATCAAAACAAATGTTCATTCCATTCATTTTGACAGGAGGATTTGTCCAGGCTGATTTTAATACCAAGTCTTTGTCCTGGGTGGACAAAAATCTAACTAGTATAGATCTAGGAGTGGAGGAGTTACAATCCCATTTCCAAATGAGAGAGACTCAGACAGGTTTAATGCTTTTGGTAGCCAGTTGTTTAAGAATTATACCATGTCACTACCCTCCTCCTTTTCTGGCACCCCATAAATTCTTATGTTATTTCTCCTTGACCTACTTTCTAGACCTTTCACTTTTTCTAATAGTTTTGTATTCTCTTTAAGTAGAAAGTAATTATGACTTTCACACTCAGTCAGCCTGCCATCAGTGTCATTCACTGCCTCTTCAATAGGGGAAATTTGTTGAAGATGTTTTCAATTACCTCATTAAGTAAGTCTAGCTGTTTTCTGCTCTCTTGTTTTATGTTATTTATTTTGTTCTACAACTTATCCATTTTTATTGAAATTTACTGTATGTTTGCTATTATGGATTGCAATTCCTTTTTCATCACACTCTCCTGATGTGAATTCTTTGAGTTAGTCAGAGCTGTATTACTTGCAGAAGAACTTCTGACAAGAAAAACAAAACAACACTGCACTCCAATATTGGTGTCCCTTAAAAATTGACAACTAGATAATCAAATCCTTCTTCTGAATGAGATTAAAACTTTTTTCTCCAAAAAATAATAAAAATTCCTATCAGAATAAAAAGAAAAAGGCGGAGCTAAAATTCTGTGCTGTTAGCTTTTTGGCATCTTAGCCATACCTCTCAAACAATCTTCTTTTTGAGTCTTATAGTAGCATTCATTGTCATTGTATTGTGACAATCAGTACTGTCTATGAATGAAGGCACTTACAGTAATGCACTATGACCAAGAATAACCAAAAGCAAATTAACTCATATTTATTTATTTATTTACTTATTGTTTGCATTTGTTTACTGGGAAAGTCCACTAGGCCTAGTTGAGCCCATTTTTATTGGAGACCTGGGAGAAAAGCTCCGCATGGATTAAGCAATACATACATGAGATAACAAATACAGATAATTTACAGTCAAATACATAAATAGTGTAAGCACAACAGTAGAGTATTCCATGTGGAATACACATTTACATTGAATGGTACTATTAGCTGTATTAATGAGGTTTGTCCAAATAAAATACCAGTTAATTGATTATAACCTCTTGAAGGATAGTAAGGATGAGCAGCAGATAAGTTAGAAATGTGGGACACTTGCACATGTGATCAGTTATTGTAAGAGAGAGATGAAGTCATGCAAGTGTAGAGATAGAATAAGATATGAGGTATAGAGGAAGGAGTCAGGGTTTAGAGTGCATTATACTGGCACATGTGATTAGCCAGAAAGAGGTGAGGTGTTGTCTGAGGGACTTCTTTAAGAGAGAAGGATTGCTGATGGTTCTGATTGAGGGTGGGAGGGTATTCCATTGTTATGAAACAGTAAAAGCATATAACCAGCTGAGAGATGTATTTTTTTTTCAAATTTGAGCAGCAGTTTGTTTTCATATCTAAGGGGTCTGTTTGGGTGATACAGAGTGAAGAAAGAGAAGGGCAACTTGATGGTTTATATATAAATTTATGTGCAGTAGTTACTTGTAGATAAGTCAGATAATGTGTTAATTCAAGCCACTTTAATTGATAGCGGTGGGCTGAAAATTTAGCAATCTTATTGTAGCATGGGCTAAGTTTAAGTTTTCAGGCAGGGCTGGATGAAAATTTAGCAATCTTATTGCAGCATGAGCTAAGGGCGGCCACGGTGTTAAGGGATAGTTTTTTTGGGGGGGTTAATATAAGATTATTGGACATCCAGGTTTCGGTTGATGTAAAGGCATTTTGGGTAAGAAGTTGTAACTCAGATACGTTTTTGGCGGTGCAGATGATTGTAGAATCATGTGCATATTGGATGACTGTGCTTTGAGTAAGAGTGGTATGGAAGTTATTAATGAATATGGTAAATAGGAGGGGGCCCAATATGGATCCTTGGGGTACAGCTGTTGTGTTAAGGAAAGGTAAGGAGGAATTTTGCCATTTGATTGATTGTTGCCTACTGCTGAGATAGTTTGAGAACCAATTTTGAGTTGGGGTGAGATGCCTAAGTTGGTGAGTTTGGTGAGAAGAAGGGGATGGGATAATGCATTGAAGAACTGAGAGAGGTCAAGGAATAGTGAGCAGACAATGTGGCCAGCATCATGGGCCCTATTTACTGTGTCTGTAAAGGAAATGAGAGCTGTGCTAGTACTGTGACCTGGCCTGAAACTGTGCTGAGTAGAAGAAAGGAGTTGGTTTTGAACCAGATGATTAAGAAGCTGAATATGAACACATTTCTAATATTTTAGAGATGGATTAGAGAATAGTGATGGGTCAGAAATTGGAGATGTCAGAGTTATTGCTGCCTTTATGAAGTGGAAGAACATAAGCTTTTTCTAGACAAGTGGTACGTGGGACTTCTGGATAGATTTATTAAGGAGAATGCAGATGGGGTAGGCAATGAAGCTTGCAGACAGTTGTAGGAATTCTGCTGGTAAGTTGTCAGGTGCATTTGTACAAGGTTTGAGTTTCTGAAGGACTTTTTTTATTATGGCAGTTGGTATAGGTGAGAGGGTAAAACTGGGTAGAGAGGAAGTTGAGGAATAAGATGGAGATGGTTTCTTTTGGTTGGAGTTTGTTTGTGGGAAGGTGGAGGTGAGCTTAGGTATGGTATCTATAAAATATGAGTTGAACAGTAAGGCTAACTCAATAGGTGTTTTGTCTGTATTAGGGCAAGGATTATTTTCTGAGACTGGATAAAGTAGGGAATTGATTGGATCCAACAATTTTTTTGGATTTTGTTCATGTTGACCTTGAAGATTTTGGAAGTGTTCTTTTTTGTTTTAATGACTAGGCGTTTCACTTGATTGTGTAGCTGTTTTTACTGAATTAGGTCAGAAGGATTTTTATTTTTTTTCTACGCTTTCAATGCTTTGTCCCTAGCAGTCATGATTTGTTTTGTGGGTTTTTTAAGCCATCTGGCATGATTAGCCTTTACTCTTTTTTGATGGAGTGGGGCTAAACTATTCAAGATGTTAAGAAATGTTGAATTGAAAACTTCAACAGCATCTTCAAGAGAAAGTGATTTTAATGTTGCCCAGTTGATGCTTTGTAGGATTTCATTAAAGGTGGTAGAGCAGAGGTGAGATAAATCTCTGGTTTGCTTAAATTGGTGTTTTTTGAGTTTGGAGTTAATTTTACATATTATAAAGGCAGGTAGGTGGTCACTAATACTATTTGGTAATGTGCCAGAAGACAAGATTTTGTGGGGATCAGAAACCAGGTCCCAATCCAAGATTGAGCCTTTGTCATTTTCATTGCTGAGTCTAATTATGTTAGTGATAAGCTGGGTATAGTTAAATAAAATAGGTTTATGTTGGTGGGTGGATGCTGATTTGAGACCTCAAGCCAGTTTATGTTAACATCTCCTAAGATGATTTTTACATTTGTAATATTATGAGATGTACAGGCAAGGATATCTTCTGGTGTAGAATTATTATTGTGTGTAGGGATGTATAGGACCACAATACAGAGGCTTTTACAGTTATTCAGTTTAAGGAAGGCTACTAGTATCTCTGCGTGGAGAACTGAGGGACAGGCTTATTGTACGGAAATACAGTGAAGGCATTTGGGTATATTAAGGTGACATCTCCACCTTTTTTTTCTGTAGTCTGTCTGTTCTAAGGCAAGCATAGTTAGGGGGTAGGAATTCAGCATCTTTGATATAAGGTTTTAGTCAAGTCTCTGCAATGGCAGTGAAGTTGGGTTTGTTTTGGGTTAACTAGGCATGAAGGTGTGGGATTTTGTTTCTTATGTTTTGCAGATTAAGGGTTGTACAGTTTAGTGATTTTAAGGAGTTAGGGGATTTGTAAGTGGTAGGGGAGGCACCAGGATTTGGCTGTATGTCTCCACATCGCATTAGGTTGGAGTAAATAAGGAGGGCTACATGTTGCAGTTTCTTTTTAGTTTTGTAGTGGCAGTCTAAAGCAAATATAGTGTCTTTTTGAAGGGGAGGAATTGTAGTCTGGTTTGTAAGATTATGTCTGTTAAATCTAGACTAGATGTTACTGCAGAGTAACCAGGGAGACATTGTGTAAGTGAAGTGGCAGTTGTAGTAGGTTTGTAAGATAAATAGGTTGCATAGTGTGATGTTAATTGCAGTAGAATAGAGAAGGATAGAGCAAAAGTAATGAGAATGGTATTGGAGATGACAGACATTGTAGAGAGGTATGTATGTTAGTGAGAAGGATGCTATGTATAGAAATCATAGTGTTATGGGGTGCATATCTAGGATGTTTATGAATAGTAGTATTGTAGTGAACTGTATAAAGAATGAACAGACCTTAAGGTAGAATAGAGTGGTAAGATATTAGTTAAGGAATTATTGGGAGTACGTTAGAAAAGGATTTGTAATAATACAGAAGTTGGAGTACTGGAAAATTGGAAGGAAGATTAACTGAATAGAGGAATAAGATAATGGAAGTAGGGTAATGGAACAAGTGTCATTGGGTGTAGGAGAATATGGGAGTAGTTAGATGGATATGGGATTATGATAGGTTGAGTTTGGTGGGTAGGAGGAATGAGGTTATGTATAAAGGTAATTGGAATGGGGGTGGGTGGGAATGGGGGTAGGGGAGCGGAGTGAGCCCGAGTGAAGCAAGGGCAAAACAGAGCAGGCTAAAACAGTAACTGAGAAAAACAATGAGTGAATAGTATAGGTAAGAAATGGGGGAGAGCTTGTATTTCACTTATGAGGATTGACTAAGAACTTGTTTATTATGGGAGAACACACTGGAGTAGGATCTATAGGAAGCCAAATTGTATAGGGGAATGAATAAAACTAAGCTTTTCAAGATATAGAGCAGTAGGAGTCAGGCACCTGACAGAATAATACAGCAGGGAAATAAAAAAGGGCTGTCGTAATATTAGGTTTGGTGATGTGCTTTCTACTGTATTTACAAGATGCTACTGGAAAAATCAGTATAAACATACACTAAGTTACTGTAAGATAGCTTTGCTCTGTTGATTGTCTGTTCAGTGGAAGAGTGAGTTGGATGCGGTTGATTCACGGTCGAGGTCAGTCTTGACAGGTTTGTCCACTGAGGTTGTTAGCTAAAATGAGGAAGAAGATAGGAAATAAGTTGGGAGGGAATGTATGCTTAGAATGGATGCAGGAAAATAAAGGAGATAAAAAGGCAGGGTTCCGAAATTGTAGGGCTGAAGGTGAAACGAGAGAGAGTGGAAGCAGCAGAAGAAAGAAAAGATGGTAGTCGGGTAGTTGAGGGGATAGTAAAGCAGTTTCTAGAAGGGAAGTTAGTAACCAGAAATAAGCAGATAATACACTTCCTTAGCAGCAAACAAAAATAACAGCATGTAACTGAAGCAGATAAGTCATGTAATTTAGCTAAAAATGTAATTATGCACAGCTGAATATATAACTTTGTGTACAGTTATATAGCTAAAATGCATGTATTCACAACTCAAATGTATAACTGCTCATATGAGCCACATAGCTAGTAGTACAGATACTCAGATATAAACATCACACTCAGTAATGCAGATACACAAATATAAACTGCTCAGTCAGTAGTGCAGATAGAATAATATAAACTTCCCAATCAGGTAATACAGTAAAATGTTGCATGCAAAGCCCAAGTATATAGCATCCATGGGTCTATACTAGATCACCAAACACTTAAAAAAGTGAACGGTGATTAATCAACCCTATGTAAGTGAAAGCTTACAATGTCCAAATGTCAGAACAGTGATTTCTTTCCAACTGAAAAAAAAAATCGCTTACCAACAAAAAAAAAAAAATAAAAAACAAAACACTTTAAACATTACATTAAGTGGGGGGCTTCGCCCCCACACCACCCCATACTTAAATATACCAACTCCAAGACCGCACGACAGTGCCAAAAATGGCAAAGTAACGAAGCGGCCAAGCACATTTTTTTCCCAGGGAAAGAATTTGCTTAAAAGCCGCTTCGATATTTTGCCATTTCAGTCTTTTAAGTTCGACCAAGAATGCGTTTCCGTTCTTCTAATAGGAACCCAGCTTCCATACAAATTGAATAGTTAAATGTGCAGATATTCACAAATCAAATGTAAAAATCTCAAACAGGATATACAGTAAAACAGAGATATTTACAGGTCAGATATATCAATTTGTATACAGGATGTATAGATAGAATTGCAAAAATGTTTACTACTAAGATAAAATTAGTCATACATAATGAGCTCAGTGAGCAGCAAAATATTAGCTACAATAAATGTCCCTGACTGGGCATACAGAAGGAGTCTATCAAACATTAACACAATCCCATTCTATTCCACACTGGTAGGCAAGCAAGCTGCTCTACTGGCGGCTGGCATAATAAATTAAATCAGTACTATTTTCCATACTACATGTTAGTGGAGCATACCGAGGCAAACTTAAAAGTCTAACGTTGAGTTACCATGATGGTTGGTACACACTGTAGCAGCCTACTGCAGTTTTAAAAAAAACAAAAAAAGCACAGGAAAAGCAATAGCAGCTTTAGCACATTACCAAAACCCGAATGCTTCAAGTGGATAGAGAAAGGAATGGGAAAAGAATAGCGTAAATCCCAAGAATTATTTTTAAATGCCACAAGGCATGCTGGTAAGAGAATGAAAGTAAAAATCACATGAAATGCAAGCAACCCAAACTATGTAGCTTTACACTAAATTAGGAACAGAGAAGCGGTGTGAACAAGAAAAACAATCAGTGAATGGTACATGTAAGAAGAGGGGGAGAGAGCTTGTATTTCACTTATGAGGATGGCCCAAGAACTTGTTTATTATGGGAGAACACACGGGAGTAGGATCTATGGGAAGCCAAATCGCATAGGGGAAAGAATAAAACTATTTCAGCTTTTCAAGATATAGATCAGTAGTAGTCAGGCACCCGACAGTATAATGGAGCAGAGAAATAAAAAAGGGCTGCCGCAGTATTAGGTTCAGTGATAT
The DNA here is from genome assembly GCF_019279795.1 of Protopterus annectens. Classification (NCBI taxonomy): domain Eukaryota; kingdom Metazoa; phylum Chordata; order Ceratodontiformes; family Protopteridae; genus Protopterus; species Protopterus annectens. Next base: position 518,565,383 of record NC_056749.1, read on the forward strand.
GCTTTCTACCGTATTTACAAGATTCTACCAAAAAAAGCAGTATAAACATACATAAGTTACTGTAATTTAGCTTTGCTCTGTTGATTGTCTGTGTAGTGGAGGAGTGAGTTTGATGCGGTTGACTCAAGGTCGAGGTCAGTCCTGACAGGTTTGTTCACTGCGGTTGTTAGCATTAAGTTACTGTAATTTAGCTTTGCTCTGTTGATTGTCTATGTAGTGGAGGAGCAAGTTGGATTCGGCTGACTCACGGTTGAAGTCACTCCTGATAGATTCGTCCGCTGTGGTTGTTAGTATTTCCATAATGCGATGCAAATAAAAATGATGTAGCCCAGCATATTCTAATGAGGCATTCTCTTCCCTATTTGTGATTTATAGTGAAATGTCCATGCCTTCTGCAGATTCATTGTAAAAAGCAAACTTGTGTCTATTATATACACACAATCCACAAACTTGCTGTTAGTTTAGCTATTTCCGTTGCCGGTATTGTACAAATTATTTAAGTTGCCCCTTCTCTGCCTTAATCCCTTGTTCTGATCATTACTGCGCACAATATAATGAATGTTATACACAAAATCATCAGTGAAACAATGCAAAAATAAGAACATGCACATCCCATACACAGGCAGAGTCCATCCAATTAAAGGTGAACTAATGTTTGCATTACCATGAATACATTGACAATAGTTAACAAAAGGAGTTTAACGCGTCCGTCCTTTAATTAGCTACCACCGCATTCTTGTAATCATAATACAATTCATTCTCATTTGCCAGTGACACTTAGGAATCTACAAGTAAAGGCAAGCTGAAACAACAAAAATTCTTACCACTTCAGTACTTGAGATTTAAATTATCACATCTAAACCCTGTATGAACGATAACTAAAAACACCAAAGTGAATGATTTGCCCCTGATCACTAATCATTTCTGCTGCTGCTGTATTGCTTTTTTTTATTTTCAAATGACAGCATACAGTACACGCCAAAGCCATTGTAATATACCCCTTATTTCAAAAAACAAATATTTCTTGAAGTGAACTCAGTAATCTGACTTCATTTTGCTGTTCATAATCTTTACTTTCTAATATTTATATTGATTTTTCTTACATTAAAAAAATCTGTGGTTTCCCAGGTAATTTGCCACCTAACTAGAGTAACCCCAAAATAATATAGTGCTATTAAACTTATGTAATTTCAGGGTCCTTTATGCAATTTGTATGAAAATTAAGCCCTTTTTTCATTTATCTTTATGAATAGCAGTAGTATGCAAGCTCATATGGTACCTTAAGCATGTAACTGGTTTCAGGTAAATGCTTATTTTAAAGCACTTTACACTTTTGCCATAAGTAGGCATGTTTATCAACGCTCATGCGGATTTCTTTACTCAGCATTAATAACCTCGCTGACTGCATTTGCACATAGGCGTAGTGCTGTTCTTCAAGGATTATTGCAATGAAAATCTGAAACTTGGGACTATGAATACCAGCCTTTAGGTTGATGTTCCATGCTTTTCTGCTTTGAAAGGGCTTGAGATAAATTCATTGCTAAGATTTTTTTTTTTTTTTACCAAATATCAATGGTAAATAATATTGAATCATTAATTCATGAAAAGAATAAATTTTATTCATGTATGAATACATTTGCAGTTAATAACCATAACAAGATCTTCTAGTTGACATTGTTAATAAGTGTTCTATACTGTGTCCATCTTTTTTATATTGAGAGAGACATTATTGCATACATTGGAGATAGTTGACAGCTATGCAGATAGTTTCCTTGACAAAGTGAAATATTAAAATAAGAATAATGTGCTGTCAAAATGTCCTGCATAAAAACATAACTGATAAGCTGCATGTTTCATTTCCTTTCAAACATTAAAAGTAATGTAGTCCTACAGCAGACTGCATAAGTACTTCTCACTTACTGTTAAATTGAATGCTGCAGTTTTGTGTTATTCTGCTGCATTCTACACACACACACACACACACACACACACACACACACACACACACACACACACACAAAATGAACTCAAGAACTTCAGCTTTTAAAATGAAAGAACTTTTCCATGGACTGCAGATTAGGCTTTAAACTACTATGCATCTAACTGCAGTATAAACATAGATAGAAACACAAATTTACCAGCTTTTGCTTTGCTTATTACTGCATGAAAGCAGTATACAGTACTCAGAACCATAGTAAGGGTGTAGCAAAGGAGCGGCTGCTCTGGGTGCAAGCAGTTAAGCAGCAGGACTGGAATGGTACAAGTGGGCCTATGTGTATTCATTTAAGCTGCCACAGTTGAGAGCAGCTGCTTAAACAGCAGTGTTTGCATTTTTTGTAAGGGTGAGTAGTCAGCATACAGGAGATGACAGCCTGCCTTACTAGGGAAGCGTTCAAACACTATGTCTTCCAATACTGCTTGCAGTCTTGTAAATCAAGGATGAAGGATCAAATCTTGTGCCCTTGTCAACCTAAAGTTTTCTTTTTGTGTTTGCATGTATCTGTGTGCATACATGACCTAGTGAATTACAGATTTTTTTTTTTTGTCAACTCTGGTGGACTTTTGTAGACTTTGCAAGGGACACCAGTTGATGTAACTGCAGCTTTAAAAGTGACAGTTGGAGAAGGAAAGGGTGGTGTAAACCCACATTAGCTTTCATCTCTAACATGGCAGCTGCCAAAATGGTTAATAATCTAAGATGAATCTACAACTAAGAAGGAATAAATCTTAGAAACTAGCTCATCCCTTCGGGGCACTGTTATTACATAATGGCAATATTTTACATTTTCATTTTTTTTCATACTAACAGCTCTTGCACTGACTGAGCATGTGTAAGAATGTGTTGCTAATGACTACATAAAAATAACTTATTTTTCATTGATGGATGAAAAGTGCTTGCTCGAAGGCAGATGGTAACAAATAATTCGAACATTTTCATTATGATATTTCAAGCACAGGTTACTGAAGATGGACTGTGGTTCTAAAACAAAATACGCTCAGAGTAGCAGAAAGTGGTGGTGTCAGAATGCATTAGAATACTTTTCTACATACCTCACTGTTCCTGATTTTGCAAAACATTCCTGATTTTACCTCAGATTTTTGTCTTGTCATTATTAATGTTTTTGATTTTTTGGTAAAACACAGTGAACATCTCTGTCAGTAATACCCATACCCCTCAATGCATTGATTTAAGCACATAGCTATGATTTTGGTCATCAGGTATAGCTTTGCTTCTCTTAGACTTACTGATTTTCCTCAAAGTTAGGTCTGCTTATGGGTACACACCTTATTAAATAAGAATATGAAGATACTATAGTGTGAAAAATGAGGTACTATTCAATTTGTGTCCATCTACTATGGTTTTAAAGACCAGAAATTTTTCATGCTCAAAGGTTGGAAGGTATGGTTAGAGCTTCATACTTCCTATGTTCTGAAAATACATTTTGATTGAAAAATCCGTTGCTCTATTAACCTTTTTTTAAGAAAAGTGCAGTTATATTTAAAAATGCTCCTAATTTTAAGCCTTTGTCCTTCTATTATCTTTGGTTTTATACAGAATTCTTGAGCAAAAAAGATGAGTTGCATGTTATGCTACCTTATTTAATGTCAAAATCTGAGTAAGAAAAACACTTGTGCATTGCTCTTTGGTTTACCCTGTATTCAAAAAGAGGACTACTTCCTGTGAAAATATTGCCGTCAAAGCATGGTCAGTAATATTAATTCTGACAAAGAATATGCATGTGGCATTCTTAGATGGGTGGTGCCTTAACTTTTACAATGACCTTTACTGTATGGTGTGACTACATTGAATGTAAAGGAGAAATGGATTTTTAGGTACTGAATGGAACAGTTAATGATAATATTTAATAACAGTAGATCTGGGTCGTTAGTTTATAATATAAGCTGAATAATTTTGACAGTGTTACTGCCTTTTGATTAAGCAGATCACATTTCAATGTTTTAAGTAAGATCTGTTTAATCATTGTATAATAGCAAGTATTTATTGCTGAAATATAGATCACTGGACAAATTTTGCTGGGATACTCAGGAGACATATGAGGTGATATGACAATTGTGTTATGCAGTTGTGTTTTTCAAATATTTTCTAGGGGATATGGTAATCCTAAAATATCATTTTGCATATTTAAGTGGAAGGACCTTCTCAATTTGTTCACTGCAGCATAAAAATTATCATTTTATATTATAGGTTCATGGGTTCATAGGTAGGTACTTGGCTGTCAGCCCTGGGGCCTATACAATCCCAACCAAAAAGGTACCCTGGCTTTTGCCACCCAAGAAAATGATTTTCCTGTGCCACTGTCAAGCAGAGCCACAGAGGTGATCCCCGGGGTGAATTTCCTATTTCCCATCCAATCATCAAGATTTTTCTTGAAGAGTGCTAATGAGGAGCTTTGTTTGATATAGATAGGTAGTTTATTCCAGAGTATGGGAAGTCTCTGGGACAGGAATCTATCCCTCCGGCATGTTGCGTTTATTGTGGTGAGAAGGTTTAGGTCCCTAGAGCATGTAGCTCGGAGGGATTGGGATTTCTTTAAGTGGAGCATGTCCAACAGCTCTGGGTTTGACATAGCTTTGTATGTTAGGCAGAGATCACCTCTGAGTAGGCGATATGCGACGGAGTAAAGCTGGAGTTTTTTGAGACGGTCTGCATAAGGCATCTGTTTGAGGCCAGTAATCCTCTTTGTGAGGTATTTCTGCGGCCTTTCCAGTTGTTGTAGATGTCTTATGAGGTACATACCAAAAGGGGTGTTGTACTCTATACTGGGTCTAATGAGTGAGGAGTAGAGGGGAACAATGACCTCTTTTTTTCTGGATGAGAAACATTTTGTGATGAGGTGTGCCACATAGAAGGATTTTCTGACTACAGTGGCAATGTGATTATCACAGAAGAAATATTGTGGGAAGAAATATCCAGGGAATTGTTATGGAGCTTGCATAGGCCCTAGGGCTGATAGCCTAGTATCAACCTATGAACCTAATCAAAGGAGAGACTACTGTCCACCTGTGACCCAAGGTCTCTTATCACACTTTTGGTGTTAAGTATACTACCACCTACGTTGTAGTTCATGGGTACAGAGTTTTTACCAAAGGGGATGACAATGCACTTTTTGGCATTGAGCTTGAGGCCATGGCTTTGACACCAGGCATCTGTCTCAGTGAGGCCCTTTTGTAGGATGTCCACATCGTTAGTAGTTTTGATTATGGCTCCTAGTTTGCAGTCATCTGTGAACTTCATTAGCCAAAGACCTTCTGTGTTAGCCTGTACTTCAGAGAAGTAGATACCAAACAGTAGAGGACCCAGGATTGAACCCTGTGGTACTCCACTTGTCACTGGTCTGAAGTTGGATTTAGAGTCTGCTACTTTGACAGTGTGGGTTCTGTCAGTGAGCCAGTTGGCAACCCATCTTGTGACATAGGGATTTATACCTAGTTTAGTGAGTTTATCTATAATTCCAGAGTGGGGGATGGTGTCAAAAGCCTTGGCAAGATCTAGATAGGCTGTGTGAACCACCTTACCCTTGTCTATGGCTTTGGTGACTGCTTCAAAGAAGTCTATCAGATTTAGGAGACATGATCTGCCTTTTACAAACCCGAACTGGGTGGGGTCCAGAGTTTGGAGATTACCAATGTCTTTGTTTATAAGTTCCATGATGATACATTCCATGGCCTTGCAGACCAGGCTCATCAGGTTAATGGGGCAGTAGTTCCCAGGGTCCGTGGTGGTTCCCCCCTTGTGGAGTGGGATAACTGTCGCTGTGCGCCATTCAGCAGGCACAAAGCCTGAGGTGAGGCTATGATTGAACATGGTACTTAGGTGGGGTGCCAGTTCATTCTGTAGTTCATGTAGAATGCAGCCTGGGATGTTGTCTGGCCCCATGGATGCTGGGTTCTTGGCTTTAGAGAGTGCGATGTTTACCTATGCAGCTGTGATTAGAGGAACTTTGCATTCTTCCGGTATAGAGATGGGCTCTTTAGGGGGTGAGAGGGGGGGGTAAAGTAAGCACTGAACCTATCTGCCAGGATGTTGGCAATATCAGTTGGGTCTGTATATTTAGTGCCATTGTGCTGTAACTCAGAGCAGATCTGAGTGTTGCCATTGAGATTCTTGACATAGCTATAGAATGCTTTGTGGTTGTCTTTAGAATCAGTGGCGATTTTGTTTTCGTAACTAGCTTTGGAGGATTTTAACAGGGATGGCAGCTTCTTACTGAGGCTGACCAGGGAGCTCCACCACTCATGGGATTTTACTCTCTTTTTCAACAGTTTCTTCCTTCTGTTGTACAGTTTGTTTATGGCAGGGGGCCACCAGATTGGCTTCCTTTTTTTGAAGGATAGCATCTTGGTTCTGTTTGGGATAGCATGATCCATGCACTCATGTAAGTGCTTATAAAGTGCAATTGTGTAGGATTCAGTAGTCATAACTGTATTGTCCATTTGCATGGGTGTCATGAAGTTCACCGCTTCTGTCTTAAGAAGCATGAAGTTAGATTTGGAGAAATGTTTTACCATGGTTTCCTTAATGGGGGGTGGGGGCAGGATGTGGATATCTAGGGTAATTAGCTTATGGTCGGATCGGACTAATGAGGCGTTGACTTCAGGTGTGGAACACCGGTCACTTATGTTGGTAATGACTAGATCTAGGATATTGTTGCCCCTGGTGGCGGTGTGGATAACTTGATCCAGGGCATTGGAGTTTATGAATTCCAGAAAGCATTGAGCGAAGGAGTTGGTACATGAGTAGTTTTCCCAGTTAATGTTGGGGTAGTTGAAATCACCTATTATTAGGGTGTTTGGTTGAACCCTAATATTTTCCAGTACACCAAGAAAAGAGGAGTGGGAATCCTGGGGCATGGTGGGTGATCTGTAGCAAGCTACAATTTGGATTGCAGTTTTGCCCAAAGTTAGTTGCACTTGGATTACCTCGGCTGCATCATGTTGAGCAACTAGCCTGGAGGTGTGGATATCCTTAATGAATATGGACACACCTCCACCTTTGGTGTTCCGGTCCAGGTTACATGGCTGAAAAGTCTGGTATGAGTTATAGCCTGGTAGTGCAGCAGTGCTCTCTGGAGCCTTGAACCAGGTCTCAGTCACTGCACAGATCTCGATGCTCTCCATTTTAAGGAGTGCCTCGAGTGAGTGCATTTTGAGATTTAGACTTCTAGCATTGAGTAGCATCACCCTCAGTTTTTTGCTTGCCTGTTCCTGTTACGGTGGTGAATTTGTCATTTGAACCTTGCCTAAAAAAGGCACTATAGGGGCAGCAAGAACCTTAGCCAGTATCCGGAATCCCAGGGGTGACAGGTGCAGGCCATCTCTGGCAAAACATTGTGGTCTGTCATCTATGTCATCACAGGCAGACAGATACTGGATCCCTTTAGAATGGTGCCAATTGTTGAAGTCAATCATTTTGTCCTTGTACTGCGGCATCATTCTGGACGATGGCAGAATGCTACTCAGGGCTAGGGTCATACCTGCCTGGGCTACAAGATCGGAGAGATCTTCCATGTCTCTTTTCATGTAGTCCAGGGAGGTACGTCTCAAGTCGTTCACACCAACATGGACAATGACAGAGTCATATTTGTACTTGTTGTGGAGTAACCTGAGTGCATGGGTTATGTGGCAGATCCTGACACCTGACAGGCAACTGACAGTAACCTTCTCCTTGTTTAGCCTGGTGAGTGGGACATCAGTGTGCCTGACTATAGAGTCACCTATGACTAGTGTGTTGGGTATGTTGTTTTGCCTTATTTTCTGTGGTTGGGTGGCACACTGAGTCTGCAGGCTATGTGTCATTTGGGTTGTATTGGGGGGTGGAGGTTGCTTGCATTTCTGCTTTGGAGGTCTCTGTTGCTTGAGTAAATTATTATTGAAAGCCTCCGTGAATGTTTTTGTGTTTCTATGTGTGGATTTTGGTGGTGTAGATTTATTGAGACTATGTGATGAGTGTGGTGTGGTGCAAGTGTTTACCTTCTCCTCTTGACTATCAAGTTCAGTTTTCATTGGAGAGAGCTTTACCTCCAGTTTGGCTAGATAAGTGCATCTCTCACATGTTGTAGTGTTGGGTGGTAGGAGGAGAGGGTTATCTGTGTTTTTAGGAGGCAATTTCTACATTGCCTCAAGATGCCCAGATTCATCAGATAAACAGGAGAGAACACTGGGGCTGACCCTTGGACATGCCTGAATAAAAAACAATTTTCCTGTAGATAAGCGAGGCAAGTGAGTACAAGAGCTGTTTTTCTCTAAGCAAGTGAGGAAAGTAAGTACCAGAACTGTTTTCCTCTAGGTAATGAAGAAGATTGAGTGCTGTAGTAATTAGTAGATTATTTAGTGCTTACAAGTTCTGAACAAGTGTTGATCATGAATAAGCAAATTCAAGTGTTAAAACTAAGAATCTGTATCTGGACTAAACTAGTTACAGGAAAGGGGGGAAACAAGTGCAAATGCGGGCTTTTAAATCAGAAAGTTGAGAGAGATGGAAAAACTGCCCAAATGGCCAATAACTCCAATTTCTGGGCCAGAACCACTCCTTATGTAGTAGATAGGTTACCTAGTGCTTGCCACTCCCACTGATAAACTAGAAGGCTTCCCTCCAACACAGAAAGCTTGGGGGGGGGGGCACAGAAGCTTACAGACAGTCCTAGATACAGCAAATCTGAATCTGGACTACACTAGTTACAGGAAAGGTATATATATATATATATATATATATATATATATATATATATATATATATATATATATATATATATATATATATATATATATTTTATATATATACAGAAAAGTAGCTAAAACACCAGTAAAAACAATTCAAATGCAGTACAAGCTAGCACACTTGAGTATATAGCAATGTTAGACCAAACAGTTTAAAAAATGCAATTAAATTAAAAATGACTAAAAACAAGTGCAGAAGGAGTCTATTAGGTAGAATGAGGTAAAGAGATGGGACTGGGGGGAGTGTCCCAGATCAAATCTACAGTGGGGGCGGGCAACTGCAAAAGCCTCCAAATTTAAACAACACAGGTATAGGTAGTGTGGGTATGGGAAAACCAACACCTTCAGCAGAGATCTGAAAAACTATACAGTGAAGCAAAAATAACAGTGCACAACTCTGAAGTCAGCCAGCAATGATATAAAATTAGTCAAACAACAATTACCAGTACACAACTCTGAAGTGCCAGAAAAATATACTCACCTCTGTATATCTCCAGATAGTTTGAAGAGCACTCTGTCAGGACACTAGAAGGCTCCAGCAATAATATGCAGACTTTTACTAAGAGGGTCTAATTTTATGCAAGTAATCCTTGAGATAGTCAGATAACACACAGGATGTAAAACCAGTTATACCAACTTAAGACACAGAGAAATAGGAGGACGGGGAAAAAACACCTTCAGCAGAGATCTGAAAAACTATACAGTGAAGCAAAAATAACAGTGCACAACTCTGAAGTCAGCTAGCAATGATATAAAATTAGTCAAACAACAATTACCGTACACAACTCTGAAGTGCCAGAAAAATATACTCAGCTCTGTACATCTCCAGATAGTTTGAAGAGCACTCTGTCAGGACACAGGAAGGCTCCAGCAATTATATATTTTACTCTTTCAGATACAACTGAGGTTCCACATTTTTGGTCCCAGTCAGATGTGTCAGTGAAAGACGCTCTTTGCAATGTTGAATGAGATATATTTTTGTTTAGTGTGCAGTGGAGTTCCCAGTCACTATAATGATTTTGTGGTTACAAGGTTACGATGTCTGCCTTATCAGCCTTCCTCCCATGATCTATTTTCCAGATCCTGCCATCCCTTCTCCAAATTCTTGGGTCACCATTGTTATTGGATCTTTGAGACAGTATTTCTCAACTTCACGTACACAGCTGATGTAATTTCTAAAGTTGCACACAACTGATATTTAATGTCCTACAGTTGAACACTTTTACTACAGATGATGCCAACAGTCATGAGGGAGTCTTCGTTGGTACTGTACATTTTGTATTTGACACCATGAAAATTACATCCTCCACCTCCATCTCCATCTTTTGTAATAAGGAAATCTAGACCACATCAAACCTGGTCATTCTGTCTTACATAGCCGAGCATGAAAAGGAATGTGAAAGAGAAACCAAAGAACAGTTCTTATGCACAATGTGTACACTGGAATATGAGTTCCTAGCCATAAACAGGTTTGCTATTGAAAGTAACTACAGACTAAGCCAAATGACACAAAACTGAACTTCAACATATTAACTGTGAAGGAACACAAAAAAGTCAACAAATCAGTGTGAAATGATAGCAGCTGCTCAGGAGAATCCACCTTGGTTGAGTAGTCAGATTTTCTACCCTAAGTCATTTTTTAAGAATGCAAAAATATTCACTTGGGGACTAACAATGACACTTCTTAAGGAAATATACTATTGAGAAACAGCTGGTGCTGAATTATTCTTGCATGGCTTTATCACATGAGGAAAAACTTTAAAGTTGATAGGTGGTTTTGTCTTAATTTGTATGGAAATGGTAATAGGCATTTAAATGATATGAGTGACCTATGGGACTGTCTGTGAAAATATGCCTTTTCATATGCATATCATATTCAAAACATCATTAATATGTTTACAGTAGTGAAAGGTATCAGAAATATGCAAAAAAAAATCATTCCAGGAAGGCATAGATATTTTAACAGTCTCAGACTGTAAAATACATGATACATCAATATAATAAACTTACTTTTTCAACATATTTGAACTCCATTCTTCTACCCACAACAAATATCCAATATACAACACCCCCAACCATACTCCAATCAGTAGGGGCATTTTATTATCCAATTAGGCTAGCCAGTGACCTAAACAACCACCAGTCAAGTAGTCCCAGCATACGGCTACCATTTTTTTCAGCTATGTAGAAAGAGTATAAGGCATGCAGCCTGCATAATTTATTAGAGCTGATGAAGTCTGATTTTAGGGCAAATGACAATAAAGCCTTTAGCAAAATCTGAAACATGTATATAAAACTTTTGTTGAAAAGCTAGTTTGGGGATGCATTCCTAAACAAAAACTGTGCATTCTAATAGTTTTACATATGATTGGGAGATTAGTAGTGGAGGTGGAAAGGGATCTGAGGCTATCTGGTGGCTGTCTTATTGTGAGTCTGTTGACAAAATGGTTAATCTGTCTATGGTCATGAGTTTAAATATCGTGGAATCAAGGAGGTGAGTGATTCTTTGTTAAATGGGCAGCCATTTTGATTTGTCTGAAGTACAGCAGCAGTGCTTCCCGCTGATGGAGAGAGGGTTATGAACTGACAGATTTATTATGAATGGTATGGAGTTGCTAAGGTTCCTTTAAGAATGACTACCCTTTTACTATTAGCAAAGCTCCCCTGTTGGGAAAGAAAATGATCAATTTTTCCTAGCTCAGAATATATATATATATATATATATATATATATATATATATATATTTTTTTTTTACTTTGCACCTGATGACTAAGGCATGATGCTGAAATTTTAGGGTGTGATTTAATCAGTTTACTATTGAAACACAGAAAGCATTTTCATTGGTTGATTAATGTTAGAAACATAATCCCGATGCCTACACAATATTGACTTCAGTTCACCAGCATCTGCATTTGAGGTAATTTGACATAGATTTAAGTGATGTCAGTCACCAAAGCTATTCAGTGTAAATTACTGTTAGACTGTCAAGTCACCAGCACATAGAATTTACTGTTTTGCAGGTGGGCAAACCCCCCTGTACACGCACACCTCCTGCAAATTATATATACCAACTCCAAGATTGCACTACAGTGAAGAAAAGGGTAAACTCCTTGTTTCTCACCGTACCGTGATCTCCACTCACAATACCAAACTCATACTACCGAATTACACGGCACATTTGTGAATGTGAATTCACAGTAGTTCAGTTCTGCATTGTGCCTCTTTGAAAAGTGCCATTCTACCACATGCCAGTCAACCACCTTCACAACAGGATTTCAATAGTAATCTAATTTAACTATATCCATATGTATTTGTAAGATTGCACATATTCTACTGTGCCTTTATTTTGGAGAGTAAAGTATCAGTTAGGTGTAGTTTGTTTAGTTTTGGGAGTTTTCTGAATAACATGGTTTTAAGTTTTGTAAAGCACAGACTCAACGCTTTACAGAATTTTAGTTAGGTTATAAGGTCCGCCAGGGAGTGATTAAGCTTTGTTAGGTCTGACTGTAAGAGGCTTGAAACTTGGTAAGGTATGGACACAGACTTGTGGATTACAATGTCATCTGCATAAAGTAGACTGAAATTTAAAAATTTCAAGATTAAAAATGTTGTCAAAGTCTGATAGTAAGCTGTTGATGTATAGAGAGAATAGCATATGGCAAAGGATAGAGTCTTATAGGACAACATTTTTGGGAGCAGGAACTGATGGTGAAGGATCTTGTATTGATGAAGTTGTTAATCTATTAGGAAATTTGACTACTGATGCTTATACTCAGGAGAGAGTATAAAGTGTGTGGGCAGCAGTGAAGAAGGATTTTGCCAAGTCAATAAACATGGCTCCAGTTAGGATTCCTTTTTCCATGTTGAGCAGGATTATCTGTGAGAGTATAGATAGTGATTATACGTTCTGCCTGACCAAATGTCATGTTGGTGCTTGGGACATCATTTTATATGTTTGTAGATACTGTACAAGTTATAGATGCACCTTTCTTTTGTTCAGAATTTTGTATAGTGTGGGGAGAATTGACATCGGTCAAAATATGGAGGGGCATGTGATTTTAAAAATGCATCTTACTTTAGCTTTTCTTCCAGAGCTGGGACATGACAGGTATAGTGTTTGAGAGGTAGGAGAAGGAGATGGTTTTTGGGTGTAAGCCATCACAAACAGGAGGGTGTATATGAGGGAAGTTTGTCTAGGATTTTGGCAGCATCTTTTTCTGAGGTAGCTAAGGTGGGGAGTCTGAATTAAGTATAATGTTGTGTATGTGGTCTTGGTGGAGCTAAGATGAGGAAGAGTGGAAAACAAGCTAAAAAATCATTTGATTTTAAAAATCCTGATTAGTATTGTTGTTTTAAGCTTCCTATGAGGAGATTCTACCATTCATATTATTAACTAGGTTTCAGATTTTTTTTCTGATTAGAGAGACAACTCTAGTATATAGAGGAGAGGAGCTTAGCCTTTATGAAGTCTTGTAGCTTTTTTTGCTCGGTTTCTTAGCTGTGTGAAACTGAGTAAAACATATATACATCTGAGCCACCAGACTAAAAACCAATTTCTTTAATAAAACAATAAAAAGTGATATAGAGAGTAAGCGCTTTATCGGGATGTAATCCCTTCATCAGACATCACTCCAAGCTGCACAACGATATTTAAACAATAGAAAGCCAATCATGTCTCAGTTATAAGGCATCCGTGCTTTTAGCACAGGTTTAATATGGAGCACACCATTTAAGCCTGGGCTTCTATCTGCCCTAAGCTGAATGATCCACCTTGTCTTATTCAATTCAGTCAGATTCATTAAATCCCCACCCCTTGCATTCATTTTTACAATTTGTAATACTAAAAAAGTAAAGGTGTGACTCACATTACTTTTATTATGTTGGTATAAAGCATTGTGTGTACTCTGTGTATGTACAGCTGACAGGTGCTGCAATATCCTTTCTTTCAAATGACAATTCATTTTACCTACATAGAATTAGTCACAGTCTTTACACTTAGCTAAATGTGACATTCTTTGTTTTATTCTAAGGTATATAGAAAGGACAATTATTCTAACTCCTTTTTAGCATATGAGAGTGCACATCCCCACCACCACAAAAAGGGAATAATTAAAGGACAGTTTGTTCGAGGCAGCCGGATGTCTTCTAGGGACTGTGACTTTGATGAAGAATGTAACAAACTACATGTGATGTTTATGGACAGAGGCTACCCGAGCAATTTAATTGGGGAAATTGAAAAGGAGGTTAGGAATGGAAGATTGGATAAATATCAGCCCATTTTAGGGAAGGATGATGCTCTTAAGGAGATGGATAAAACTGAAAAGGACAGCTTTGATGCGAAAAATAATATTATATTAGATTATAGTGGGGAGGCAAGAGTTATTAGAAGAATGGTGGAAGAAGAGTGGGCAAAGTTTAGTGAATTCTCTGACTTAGGAAGCTTGTTCACACAGCCCTTGAAATGTACATTTAGAAAAGGAAAAAACTTGAAAAATTTCTTTGAAAGGAAAAGTAAGGAAAATACCACTACCAGGGAGAGAAAGGGTACATTTAAATGTGGGAGGTGCTCCCAGTGTCCTTTTATTTGTAATAAAGACACAATATATGTAAAAAGTAGGGATATTTTAGTTCAGAGCAAGCAATATGCTAATTGTCAGACCAAAGGTATAATGTATCTGAGTGTATGTAAGAAATGTGATGCATTTTATGTGGGGAAGTCTGAAAGAAGACTAAGAGATAGAATTTATGAACATAATTACGAAATAAAGACAAAATGTATGTGTAATGCCCTATTTAAACACAAAACAAAATGTGAAGAAGCTGAATATACTTTTTTTGTGCTGGAGATTGTAAATAAGGATATTCGGGGTGGACCTTGGGAGGACACCATTGAGTATAAAGAGTTACTTTGGCAACTCCAACTAGAAGCTTATAACTCACCGGGGCTTAACAATTATGTGTCATTAGCCCCAGTATTAAAAATAAGGGCAGCAAAGCTCTGATCAGGGTAGTGTATACCCTAGGAGTTAAAAATGTTAAAAATATTAAAAAGAAAATGTTCCATTTCTGAAACACAAGTGGGTATATTGTGTATGAAATCACTTTTTCTGTGAATACAGTGTTACCAGGGAATGAATTTGTGATTGCTTTTTGGCAACAAAAATGTTGATGGGCATTATTCTAAGCACTTTAAAAACTTTGAGTGAAATGTGGTAATTTATACACTAGAGGGAGCAATGAATGGGTTGTTTGTGTATATGTATTTTTTATGTATGAATTTTTTATGTATGAATTTTATGTGTTTAATTTATTGAATTTTATAAATAAACCTTATGAATTAATTATAGGGATGAAATGTTGTGAACAGTAAGGTAATAAAATGGAATGTGCTTGTTTTAATCATTATTTTTAAAAAAAGACATGAAGGCATTTTGTTGAGGTGGATTTTAATGTAATCATGGTGGAACAAGTGTAATTAAGAATCTTCATTGTATTAAGAGTTTCAATTATCTAATTAGTAACAGTATTTAAGCTGAAGGGGAAGAGTAAGCATTATTCTTGTGCATCTGAGGAAGTGAGTTCAAACGAAAACGCAGGTGTGGAGACATAGCGTTAATGTGTTTGGAGCTGTTTGTTGGATTTACATGCTGCTGTGGTGTTTTGTTACCTTCTCACAAATAAAGCTGTAAAAAGAAAAGGAGCCGTGTTTCTTCCACTGGTACTATTTTGTTTTGCTGCTATGTTGGTATAAAGCATTGTGTGTACTCTGTGTATGTACAGCTGACAGGTGCTGCAATATCCTTTCTTTCAAATGACAATTCATTTTACCTACATAGAATTAGTCACAGTCTTTACACTTAGCTAAATGTGACATTCTTTGTTTGACAATCCGCATAGAATCTCATTTCATAGCATTTCCCAGTTAAAGGATGAATAAATGTATTCCCTTTCATTATCCTGGAGCAAGCCTTGCAATGTCTGCAGGGGAAGGTACCACATTGGGTGAAGCTAAGGTCATTGCTCACAACTAAACCCCTTTATGTACATAATATATCCTTCAAGTCCTTGTTACATTTAAATGTGAAACACACTTGTAAGTTTATCATCAGTTAATAAAATATTCCAGTTTCTCCATATAATATCACATATTCCACCCATATCACTACTATATTTTAAAATTACCAGTTGTTGGTTTATAGTTTTAGTAGCATTCTCAATTACTCTTATTGCCTTACTCCCAAAGTACCAAGGGGTAACCCTCGTGAACCTGTCTTTTTTGCTTGTACCAATCACTTGTTTCACCTTAGTTCCCTTATAACCCCTGGACCTAAAACATGCTGCTAAGGAGTTAATTTCTTGTTCAAACACTGGGTCCTTGGTACACAATCTAGATAACCTATATGTTTGCCCTTTAATAACAAGAGTAGTTAGAGAAGTGAAAGTTAAGGTCAGGGATGTCTGTCTTTATGTATGATTCAGTAAGACATAATGGATTTTAGTATACAGAAGGGATTCTGTTTGTTCATTTATTGAACATAGTATCTGCATTAAGCATAGATATTTTTAGAGGATTGTTGGTTTAATTTGTGTTGGGGCCTGGTTTGAGCTTGAGGGAGCTATGAAAGGAGGAGGATTTCAATCAAAGGGGTAAATCTGATGCTGAATCTGTGGAATTTTTAGGAATGGTCCATGTGCTGCATTTAAGCATTTATTGTAAAAACGGTAGTTGTTTCGGGAAATGGACTGGTGGATAGTAATCAGTGACTCAATTGTGAATGGCTGCTGCTAAATGCAGGAGCACACTGAGCTAGGAAAAGATGTGGTAATGAAAAGTGACTTAAGAATTGATGCATGTTTGATTGTTTGGAGTTTGGGGATGCATGACTGAGGTTAGCTGTTAAGCAGGGGCATGACACCAGCAGTATGGGCTGGCTGGAGAATGGGGGTGGCTGTTTACAGATGATTTTCAGTGGGTTTTGGTGTAATATGTTGGCTAGCAAATGGTATGCCTTGTACATACTGGTAGCTGCACAGCATGTACATTTATGACTGAATGGTGATAGGTTGGGGGTGTGTTAGAGCTATGAGGGATGGTTTTGTTTGATGGAATTGAGGGTTATGTGTTGTATAGAGCATTGGTTTGGTTGTGTGTTCTTGGAAAGTCAGTGTTGTGGATTGGCTTTATTTTGTATTGACTGTTGTGTGTGGGGTCCTTAAATGGGTGGTACAGGAAGGAATGTTAGTGTGAGTGTATAGGAGGGAATAAACTGGATGATACAGAGAATGGTCATGGGAGGAGAGCATATTGCACTTCAGCTGTCACTTTAGTGGTAGCCAATCAGTATGGACATGTGCAGAATGCATAGCTGAGTTATCTGCCTAATCTTGCTGACACTGGAATGTAGAATTCAGGTACATAATAGTTAAAAATAATATTTCAAGACTTTTATTACAAAAATGGAAGTAGATAAGCAGGGATGCTGATAAGGGTATTTCTTTGGTTAAGGAAAGCCAAAAACACAAATGGGAATTTAACCTAAGCACACGAGTGTCATTCATGCAACTACAAGAAAGTAGCTACTACTAGCATGAAATCAATAAAATAATGTATACAGTTCCATGACAGGTAAAGGTTCGGCAATGCAGAGACAATAAGGGTTACAATATAATAATAACTGCACAGAACAAGCATTGTACCCCTCTCAGTCTTCCCCACTCTGTCTGCTGTAAAACAGAGCACGTGTATTAAAGAATGCTTTTATCACTTTTAGACTCCTGTTTTGAACAATCTTATACAGTATGTTTCCAGTCCACATCATGGGGCAAGCAAATACATCTGCTGTGTGTGTTTCTGAAATGCTTTCTGGGCTTATGTGGGAGGACAGAGATTAAAGACGCATGTCACTGGTCCCGTCAGGATCAAATAGACAAGTCTTTGAGGGTACTGTTCAAGCAGATTTATTATGTACAAACACATCAGAATTGAGGCTTAATAACTTTAACTTAGATAAACTTATAAACAAACTAGCTACTACACTCATACATGCTCACTCTTTGGATGCACTCTCAAAATGGCACTGAAGCTAGCATTTATATGCATGTGCAATCCTTGAAATGTTTCATAAAGATACAGCACACACATTCTATTCTACAGCCTCCCTCTTTGAGAAATAAGTCATGCAATATTGATGACATGAATTGACATGCAATCAATACAAATAATTCTTTGTCCTGCAATTATATATATATATATATATATATATATATATATATATATATATATATATACACATATACACTCACACCCAATCAAGTCCAGGTTGCTAGGTCTGGAAATATGACCAAATCATGTGACATAAAAATAAGAATTAGGTCTAGCAACAGGGACTGTCTCAGCTGAATGTTCAACCTTAGGGGCATCAGGATCATCATCAGGAATGGAAGTCGAAGTTAAGACATGTTCTGGAACAGGAACATTGTCTGGATTGCTTTGGATCTAGAGTCTGTATCACAGGAACAATGCTGCTATATCGATTCTGGTACAATAAGAAGATGTCTGTGATTTCTGCTGTACTCCACACCAACAGATTCTACGAAGTAGGATCTTGGCTCGGTACATATACCTGTTACTTGACCAATCCAGTCAAAACCTTTCGCCATTTGTATCCCCACTGTCCCTCCTTTCAATAGAAGAAGAAATCTGCTTGATTTATCATAGCTAGACTTCTGGAAAGAACACTTTTGATTAATTGGGCTCTAATTGTTCTGTTGCTCTTAGTTTTAGGCCTCAACAAACTGTAACTAATAGGCAATGTTGTTCTGGTTGTCTCGATAAAAGTCTCTGAGCAGGTGAGCCAGTATTTTGTCACAGCGCACGTTTCTGAAATTAAGTAAATTCAAAAAGACATCAGTATTCTCACTTTGACCTCTCAAGTAATTGCTTTGCACCCTATACAGCACGTTCAGCTAGCCCATTTGACCGTGGATATTCTGGACTACTAGTAACATGTACAAAGTCCCATTCTCTTGCAAATTTCTGAAAGAACTGACTGGTAAATTGGGTACCATTGTCAGAAACAACTTTGGGTGGACTACCGTGGTCTGAAAATGACATTTCAACTTGGTGATAACAGCAGTGGAAGTTAGATTAGGTAATAAACCGATCTCAAACCAGTTCAAATAAGAGTCTGCCAACACTAAATAATGCTGATTGTTCCACTAGAATACATCAGTGGTTACTGTTGACCAAGGTAGTTCAGGAACTTGACTTAGATGAAGTGGTTCTATTTGCAAATGCATTTTAATATTAATGCATACTGAACAAGAAGAAAGTCCTTTATCAATGCCTTTTACTACAGAAGGCTAAAATACTAGTTCTCTCACACTTCTTTTGGTAGATTCAGAACCTGAGTGACCACAATGCAAAATATGGATATATTCATGCTGTAAGGAAGCAGGAACAATAATTTCAGGACCTTTGAAAATAATACCATCTTCCATTAATATCTCATCTCTGTAAGGAAAATAAGTTTGCACTTCGGGTGGTACACTACATTGCTTTGACAGCCATCCAACATTAATGTGGTGGTTAAGCTTTGCAAAATTGGATCAGTCTTTGTATGATCTCTCAGCTCATCAAATCTCATGGTAGAAAAATTCCACACTTCCATGACATCAAAGTCAAAAGTCTTTGCATGAAGCTGTTCCACTGTATTTCTGGGTGATCTGGATAAGGTATCAGCCAGATAAAGCAGTTTGCCTTTTGAACAGACCATTTTAAAGTTGTACTTTTACAATTTGAGCATCATTCTTTGTAATGTCACTGGAGCTGAATGCATAGGCTTCTTTAAAATAGTAACTAGAGGTTGGTGATGAGTTTCAATCTGAATAACTCGACCATAGATATAATCATGAAACTTTGAACATGCAAATACTATTGCCAAAAGTTTTTTCTCAATTTGACTATACTGCATTTCAAGTTCAGGTAAGAGTTCTAGATGTCTAGGTTACCTGTCTGCCCTCTTGAAGAAAAACTGCACCAAGACCAATTTTGAAACATCACAGGAAAGAGTGGTCAGTATATTGACATCATAGTATCTTAATGTATGTTGGGTGGCAATTTTCTATTTAAGGTTTTTAAATGCTTTGTGGTGCTGTTCCAACCAAGACCATGTAACATTTTTGCACATCAGCTCTCTCAAAGATGCTGTCAACTCGCTAAAGTCTGGTATAAACTTGCCTAAATAGATGACCACGCCAAGAAAATGCAGCTCTTGAACATTATCTGGTGCTGGCATCTCATAAATGGCTGCTTGCTTGGACGGGTCTAGTCTCAAGCCAGTGCTGGTAAATAAATGACCTACATATGTAACTTCTGGTAGTCTGAATTCGTACTTTAGAGGATTGAGCTTTAAGTTTACTTCACATGCTCTGTCTAGAACTTTCTTAAGGTTTCTGTCATGCTCTGCTTCACCATTGCTTCCAACCAATAAATCATCTACTGTTATGGCACAAGGATAACCTGAAAAAAAATTGCTCCATTGCACGCTGAAAGACTTCACCTGCAGAATTTATTCCAAATGGTAACCTGAGAAATCTTGATCTCCAAATGGGGTACTGAAAGTAGTCAGTAATGAGGATTTGCGATCAAGCATCACTTGCCAAAATAAACTTTTTGCATCCAAGACAGAAAAAACAGTGGCATTTGGTATTATGGCTGTGACTTCCTCGACTGTACACATTGGATGATGTGGACTCTTTAATGCTTTGTTCAAATCTCTTGGGTCAATACATATTCTGATTTCATCTCAGCCTTTCTTGTGGGCTGCTACCATGGGCAACATTCATTCAGTTGGTTCTGATACTGGACAAATTACACCTTGTTGCACCATTTTATCTAACTGAGCTTTGACTTTATCCCCCAGAGCTATTGGAACTTTTCTTGCTGGCCGGACTACTGGACAGACCTCTGGGTCAAACTTAATAGAAGACACAACTGGAAGTTTGTCCAACTTGTCTTAAAAAATATCAGCATACTCTGAAAAAATGGCTTCAGAAAAATTGGAACTAGGATATGTGCTTATATAATGAACTTATTTGGTAAAAGAAAACAGATTAATTCTCAAACTGTCTCTGAGACCCAATAATGACTGTACAGGTCTTCGAACTACATAGAATAACAAGCTATAATCGTTCCTAGCCACATAACATGAAAACACTACTGAGCATTTGGTTTGAATTTCTTCACCTCCATAAATAACAAGCTTCACACAGATAGCCACATTGAGTTGTTCACCAGCTCTATCCTTAGCAAATGTGTCTGTTGACATAACATTATACTTTGGACCAGTATCTAATTTGTGCTCGGTAGATTTATCATTGATCTGGACAGTACAAAACACTTCGTTCTTTGGCAACAAATTCACTGCATCAACCTTTTCACCAATTACTGATACACCATCTACACAGAAAGCAGAACTGAAGCTCTCTATATGATCAACTTGTTTTTTCGAGTGACCCTTATTTATAATTGTGTGAGGTTTACTTGATTTACAAAACTTTTGAAAATGGTTAAATTTTTTACACTTGTGGCATTGCTGACCAGATGCTAAGCCTTTCTCTCTTTCAGATCCATAATTGGCACCACAATTGTGACAGTTGACAATAAAGCTGAATTTGTGTTTTGCTGACTCACCCTTGTACTGCACTGAGCATGCTCTTTTCTTAGAACTTGCTAGAAAACTGTGTGGTTTCTCAGGAGAACTAGCAGGGGTTGTAGCTGCCATGTGCTTAGGCCTGCCTCTGTTAGCCATGTGTTGCATACTGTCTACATTTGCTCTGGAGCCTGCTGAAACCATGCTCTTATCACTTGCAAGCATATTTGTGTGCCTTTCTGTAACTTAATGAATTTGACAAATCTCAATAGCTTTACTCAACATTAAATCACTATCATGATTCAAAATCTTTCTCACAGCAGCACTATTAATACAACAGACAAGCCTGTCCTTTATCAACTCATCTTTTAAGTCACCAAACTTTAGCTTTGTTTCTCAGGTCAGTAATATGAGCTGCAAAAATGTCCCCTGGTTTCTGATCTCTTGTGTAAAACAAATGCTTCTCTAATGTAATATTTGTCTGGGGTTACACATTTCTCTGAAATTGTACTTCAAGCATTTGGGGTCTTTCCTTGATTCAGCCTGTACAATAATATGACAGTTTTCACCTTCTCCCTCATATACTGCTGGTGCATACACAAATGAACACTCTCTTTCAATGGCCTCTGACCCAGATAGGTTTAGTAAAATTAATGCCCTGGTGTGTGCATCTTTGTCAGAATAAGATGTTTGTATAAAAATATTGTACTCTTGCACAAATATTCTCCAATTCTCCGTAACATTCTGATCAAATACAAGTGGTGAGGGTTTTCAAAATTCATCTGCCATAGTAACACATACTAGTGAAGGCTTTTGCAAGTATGTACAAACACACACACATTCATATGCCAGAAATTTATGCCAATATTTGTAACTTTACTCAATAGTACAACAAGCCTCTGAATAACTGAAGTTTGCGAAATAAGTCTCTTGGGCAGTGTGATACTCTTGAAATTACTGTGCTATAAAAATCATTTATCATCATTTTAAGAAACATTTCAAAATAACTGCAATGTGCGAATAAACTGGGCAGAAGAAGCTCGGAGTAAGAAGCATTTCAAACTAATGCACTTTGTGAATGAACAGTACACCGCACACTGAAACTTCCCCAAAAATGGTGGAACTTTGGAGATAACTCTTTACAGTGCAATAAATACACTGTAATGGCGGCACTTTGTGAATAGATACACCCAGCATAAGAAACTTTTCGAAATGTCTATATTTTGCCTGTACTCATGAAATAGTTGCACGTTGCACACAAATAAACTCCGGAATAAATTCACAGTAATAAACACACACTGCAAGCACTTTATACACTTTGAGATACTTCAAGTAACTCTAGTTATGCCCTGAATACAATGTGAAATAGTAGTTATGACAAAACACAGTACTTTTCCAAAAAACATGCAGTCACCTTGCTTTATTTATGATTAATGTGCCCTTTTTTCCCTTATTATATTTGTTTTGCTCATTTCTTCTCTTTTCATGCCCCTTGTATTTTTCTTGTGCTCGTTTTATTATAAACATGCCCGGTTTGCTTTAAACATGCTCGTTCTGCAATTCTGAGGTAATTCCAAACCTCATGTGATTTTCTGGCAATCATTTTAGCAATTTTAAACATTTTGTTTAATTAATGGACCTGTTGTGCCTCTTGCTTGTTTAATAATGTGGTCTGTGCCCTTTTAATGCTCTGTTTTATCTGTTTTATAAAATAAACAATTCATGCAAGTTTTCATAGGTTGGTACTAGGTTACCGGCCCTAGGGCCTATACAAGCCTAGCCATAACAATTCCCTGGCTATTTCTTCCCACAATATTTACTTCCATGGACCCCTGTCTAGCAGGGTGACTGAAATGATCCCTGGTGTGAATTTCCTATCTTCCATCCAATCGTCAAGGTTCCTTTTGAAGAGGGCCAAAGAGACACTCTGCATGACACGTATGGGCAGTCTATTCCAGAGTCTGGGAAGTCTTTGGGTGAGTAACCTATCCCTCCAGCATGTTTTGTTCATTGTGGTGACAAGGCTTAGATCCCTGGAGTGTGTGGCTCTGAGGGACTGGGATTTTTTTAAGTGTAGCATGTCCAACAGCTCTGGCTTTGACATGGCCTTGCATGTTAAGCAGAGATTGTCTCTGAGTAGACGATATGTGACATAGTATAGCTGAAGTTTTTTTTAGATGGTCAGCATAGGGCATCTGCTTTAGATCTGTGATTCTTTTAGTGAGGTATTTCTCTGGCCTTTCCAGCTGTTGCTGATGTCTTGAGAGGTACATACCAAACGGGGGGTTGTATTCTATAATGGGACTAATGAGGGATGAGTACAGTGGGACAATGACCTCCTTTTTTCTGGATGAAAAGCCCTTAGTGATGAGGTGTGCTACATAGACGGATTTCCTGACTGTTGTGTCGATGTGGTTATTGAAGGTGAGACCACTGTCCACCTGTGTCTCTAATTCTCTTATCACACTTTTGGTGTTTAGTGTACTGCCATCTATGTGGTAATTCACGGGTGCATGTGTTTTCCCACAGGGGATAACTATACATTTATTGGCAGTGAGCTTGAGCCCATGGCTCTGGCACCAAGCATCTGTTTCTGTAAGGCCCTTTTGTAGAATATCCACATAATTTAGGGATTCAATAATGGCTCCCAGTTTGCAGTCATCTGTGAACTTTGTTAGCCAGAGTCCCTTAGTGTTGGCCTGTACTTCAGAGAAGTAGATGCCAAACAACAGCAGTCCCAGGACTGAACCCTGAGGTACTCCACTTGTCACTTGCCTGGAGATGGATTTGTAGTCGGCTACTTTTACAGTGTGGGTTCTGTCAGTAAGCCAGGTGACGTATGGATTAATGCCCGACTTAGTAAGATTATCTATGATTCCAGAGTGGGGGATGGTGACAAAGGCCTTGGTGAGGTCCAGATAGGCTGTGTGGACCACCTTATCCTCGTCCACAGCTCTGGAGACTGATTTGAAGAAGTCAATCAGGCTCAGGAGACAAGATCGGCCCTTCGTGAACCCAAACTGGGTGGAGTCCAGTGTTTGAAGGTTGCCAATGTCTTTGCTTATAAGTTCCATGATAATACTTTCCATGGCTTTGCAGATCAGGCTCGTCAGACTGATGGGGTGGTAGTTCCCAGGATCCAAGGTGGATCTCACTTTGTGGGGTGAGATAACTGTAGCTGTGGCCATTCAGAGGGCATGAAGCCTGAGGTGAGGCTATGATTAAACATGACACTTAGGTGAGGTGCCAGTTCATTTTGTAGTTCATGTTGTACACAGCCCGGAATGTTGTCTTGTCCCATGGATGCTGTATTCTTAGCTTTGGAGTGTGGTTTTTACCTGTGTGGCCATTATTACTGAAGTTTGGCAATCTTTCGGTATTGAGATAGGCCCTTTAGGGGGTGAGAGGGGGGTGAAGTTGGCACTGAATTGATCTGACAGGATATTGGCAATATCCCTGGGATCAGTATATTTAATGCCATTCTGTTGTAGCTCAGGCAGATCTGAGCACTGCCATTTTGATTCTTGACATAGTTATAGAATGTAACTAGCTTTGGAGGATTTTATGAGGGATCTCAGCTTCTTACTGAGGCTGGTAAGGGAGTTTATTGCATCCTGGGATTTTCCGGTTTTCTGCAACAGTTTCTTCCTTTTGTTGTAAAGTTTGTTTATGGCAGTGGACCGCCACATTGGCTTCCTTTTTTTGGAGGAGAGTGTCTTGGTTCTATTTGGGATGGCACGATTCATGCATGAGTGGATGTGCTTGTACAGTGCCTTAGTGTAGGATTCAGCAGTCGAACTTTCAGTTCCCGTCTGCATGGGTGTCATGAAGTTTGTCACTTCTGACTTGAGTAGCATGAAGTTGGCTTTGAAGAAGTTTTTTAAAGAGGTTTCCTTACTGGGGGATGGGCAATGGATGTGAATGTCAAGGGTGATTAGCTTATGGTCAGACCTGACCAACGAGGGGGTGACCATAGGTGTGGAGCATCGATTTCCAATGTTGGTAATGACCAGGTCTAGGATATTGGAGCCCCTGGTGGTACTATTGATTAGTTGATTCAGGGCATTGGAATTTATGAATTCCAAGAACCGCTGGGCAAAGGTGTTAGTACACGGGTAGTTTTCCCAGTTAATGGCAATGTATTTAAACTCACCTAGTATTAGGGTGTTTTGTTGTATCTAACTATTTTCCAGTATGTTTAGATAGGTGTAGAGAGAATATTGGGGCATGGTGGAGGATCTGCAGCAAGCTACAATTTGGATTGCAGTCTTACCTAGTGTTAGTTACACCTGGAGAATTTCAGACGCATTGTGTTGGGCAACTAGCTGGGTGGTGTGAATATCCTTGGTGAATATGGACACTCCTCCAAATCCACAATTTGGATTGCAGTCTTATCTAGAGTTAGTTGCACCTGGAGAATTTCAGACGCATTGTGTTGGGCAACTAGTCTGGTGGTGTGAATATCCTTGGTGAATATGGACACTCCTCCACCTTTAGTGTTTCGGTCCTGGTTTGGTGGCCGAAAAGTGTGCTAAGAGTTGTAGCCTGGTATTGCAGGGGTGCTCTCTGGAGCCTTGAACCAGGTCTCAGTTACTGCACAGATATCGATGTTGTCCATTTTTAGGAGTGCCTTGAGAGAGTGCATTTTGAGGTTTAGACTTCTAGCATTGAGTAGCATTACCTTCATTATTTTTGGTTAATTTCTGGCCCTTTTTTGTGCTTGCTTCTCTTAGTTTACCTTCACTGCTAACTCTGCACCTCATAACTCTGAACAGCAGTCTCTGGAATCCCTGCTCTGACACCATGTTGCTCGTCCAGTCTGCATCAAATAGACAAGTCTGTTCATGCAGCTTTATTATGTACAAACACATCAGGATTGAGGCTTAATAACTTTAACTTAGCTAAACTTATAAACAAACTAGCTATTACACTCATAAATGCTCACTCTCTGGCTGCACTGTTAAAATGGCAGTGAAGCTAGCACATGCTTGCTATTTATATGCATGTGCCGTCCTTGAAACACTTCTTAAAGATTCAGCACTCACTCTCTATTCTACAACCCAGAAATGTTTTATCATCCAAATGCAGGATGTCTCCAGTCTATGTCCTTGAGAGACTGAGAACACTTGTTCTGTGTGGTTCTATCTCACTTAGGGGGGGGGGGGGTAGGGAAGCTGGTAAGATGGAGGGCACTGGTGCAAGTGTTTATTTGGCCCAGAGTATGGAGTGGAAATGAGAGCCAATTAGCATTTGTTTTAAATTTGAAGAACAAGTCAGACTTCTCAGCAATAAGAAAATGTGAATGCTTATTAGGTGTCTTTCTTGCTCAATCAGCCAGATATAAACTCATACAATCACTTCTTTTAGACAATACTATGGCTATATTATTTGTAGATGTTTAAACTCATGCAGCATATCAAAGCAAGAACAATTACATAATTGAGTGCAATTCATATGCCTTCTTCTGCAAGCACTCACTACTATACACTTTTACATTGTGTTGAATGGTCTAGATTCTAAAAAAGGATTAGGCCCAAATCGACCTTTACCCCAAAATCCAGGAAATGCATATTTTTTAGCTCTGTATCAGATGCCTATTGGCTTCTCCCTCATTTTCCTATTGCTTCTCAACTCCTACAGAGCGCCCCATTTACTCCTTTCCAAAGAATCCAGACATGACCGACCAGCAGTAAGCTCTAAAGCTTCTTGGGTAACATAGTTTTTCAAACTTAAGGATTGGAAATGTAAACTTCATTTTGGTAATAAGCCAAATGAGTACAGGGAGCCATGATACTGCATGCAGGCAGCCATTCAAAATGTCTAATGTGAAGAAGAAATATGCAGCAATGTCAACAAATCTTCCAACATTTCTTAACACATTAGCTTGCAAGTCTTGGGTCTCCATAGCCGGCCTTAGGCATAGGCCAACTAGGCGGCCACCTAGGGCGCCGCTCTAGCAGGGGCGCTTTTCCAGTATGTATTTGGTGTAGGAAGACAAGGATGGGGGAACAGGTAGTGTGGTGGGGGGCGCCGTGGAGCCCTTTTGCCTAGGACACCAGTTGACCTAAGGCCGCTCCTTTTCCCAATGAACATGGGAGATTGTCATTAACCACTCTCATCTTATCCCCTCTGGCCATCCCCTTCCAGTATCCCAGCACCTTTCTTGACACAGGATAACTGGCAGCATGGTGAGAAACCATGTCTCTGCACCATGAGGCCAGCAAGAAAATAAACATTTGTGGAAAGGCACACCTGAACTAAAAGTAAAGCTCCAACAATAAGCATTTTTAAATCAGACTGAAAGGCATAACTCTTGTGGATATGCTATCCTCATAAGTTATACCTTTAGGCTGTGGAGCACACTCTGAATCTGATTTGGATAATCTACTAAATAAAGTGACCTTCAAAAATGGCCTTACATACTCCTTTATCATTCTAAACAAAAACTCTTGTAAAAACAAAATAACGTGACACTCTTCCACACATTACGTTTAGCCCTAATATACATAAATAAAATGTCTTCCGTTCACTTGAAATATAAACAAGTACTGAACCAACACGGCTAGGCAAAAACTTTTATTTATTTAACAAAATAAATGGAAGTTTTTGCTTAGCCGTGTTGGTTCAGTACTTGTTTTTATTTCAAGTTTACACAGTTTTCTTGTACCATACCTCTCATTTGTCCTGTGTATTTTTTGCTTTTTGTGGAGACGTCAGTTCACTGCTTGTAAATGTAACACAGACAATACCAGAAACATCTACAGAATTAAGTGCAGTTTGCTTTCTTTAGTGAACATAAACACTTATTTTATCTATATGAATAGATAGACATCAGCATCAAAGTAACCAGACACTCAGAAACCTAGCAAAAAAAAAATACAAGGCAACATAAGGCTAAACTCCTCACCTATACACAACAGAAATGTTTCTCCAACCAGAAATAAATAAATAAATAAATAAAAAAATTCTGAAACCTAGTTAATAACATTGCTGACAGAGCCACTGCAAAAGAACCATAATACATCATTCCAACTACTTCAGAATTATTAATATTGCATCAAAAATTATTTTTTTCTCCAAATATTTAGGGCTTTTTATATAGTGATAGCATATTTGCGTGCAATTAAAATGTATTTTCTTTTTACTCAAGTTATACCTGTTATTACTTCAACTGGAACAATCTTGCAGTCTTTCCTGTACATTAATCTAATTTCTATTTGCATGTTTTGATAAGTTAATGCTTCCGTGTACTTATAGACTGACTCCTGCGTTTGCTATACACTCCTTCCTACTTACCTCTGAAGAAATGTATTTTGCTATCAGGTAACAAAGTTATGTACTAGACGTAGTATCATAGAAGGTGCTATAGTAGTTTGTCCTTTCCTAGCATACTCTCTATTGAATAGTATATATTTGTCTATACCTCTTTTTATATTATTTCTCCATTTGTCTTGTAAACTTTTGTTTGATTTATTGATGTTTACCTATCATCTAAATAACTTGCATTGCCTTGCCTTAAATACATATTGTATATATATGTCTAGTAACTGTTAGTGGAGCTTTTCTCCCCAGGCCTCTACTGAAAATGGACATGTATCCAGTTGGACTAGCCCAGTCAATAAATGTAAAATAAATAAAAATAAAATAAAAAATGTGACTTCTAGCAGAATTAATGGGGTCAAGGATTTCACAACAGCATCAAAGGAATAAGACTTGCTATACAATATGTAGCACATTTATACCTATGTGTTTCAGTTTTAGTGGACAGTCAGAGGATTCCATCTAGTTACCCTGTACTTCACCTCTTCAGAATAACTTAGGCAATTCAGTTTGCCCTCTTGAGAACTTGATGTAATTGTTGATATGCCCATACGTGTGAGCAAGTTTTAAAGGCACAGAAGTAATATTACGAGCACACTGATTGGTCAGCCCAACCCTGGCTGCTAAAGTATCACTGAACAGCCGCACTTTTCTGTTGGCATATGCAAGAGCAGAGATGCATAGAAGCAAAATCAGGTAAATTAAAAAAAAAAAAAATCAAAAAATAACCAGATTTTCCTTGTATACAGTACATTGTAAGTGAGAAACTAATATAAGGACATGTTCTGTGCAGAAAACACACTCAGCAAGCGCTACAACACACATCCATATACTACTTTCTGACTCGCAATGTACTGCATACAAGGAAAATCAGGTTATTTTTGATTTTTTTTTTTACTTAACTGATTTTCCTTGTATGCAGTACATCGCAAATCAAAAAGGAGTATACGGATATGTTCCATATATAAAGCACTAGAACACATATACAAGGAAAATCAGGTTATTTATGTTTTTTTTTACGTACCTGTATAAAGAACATCATAAGTCAGAAAGTAATAAACGGACATGTTCTGTATACAAAGCACAGTCATCAAGTACACTCCATACATAAAACTCCTTAACAACACACATTCAGTTGTGCAATAAAATAACTAGAATTTCTTACAGTCTAAATAGTAAAACAATAAACTAACCAAACTTGCATTAAAATAAAAGAAAAATTAAATAAATAATAAACCTGAGCTAAATGTCTGGAACTATTTTCTCTCAGAAAAAGTGGAAGAATACAAAATAAAACAAACAAAAACAAATGTTGTTCTTCTTCTTTCGCCTTTTCCCAGTAAGGGGTTGCCACAATGGAACTCCGGTCCGCTAATAATTGGCAGTAGATTTTTTACAGGTGCCGAGGTGCCAGCTCGATGCCCAACCTTTAACGAAGGCACGCCCATTCTAAGCATGTCTTTCGAACGCCACTCAACCATGGGGAGGACATGCAGACTCCACACCGAAGGCGCTCCTCTTGTTGTGAGGCAACAACGCTACCGCTGCACCACCGCTGCTTTAAACAAACAAACAAAAACAAATATCAACAACAAAAACACAACTAACACCAATGTATAATAGCAATAACCCATAGCTGGGCGTGGGTAATTCTGGATTTACCCACGCTTTGCCCTCGTGACCAAACCACATGAACTGTGGGTAAAAATAGAATTACCCACACCCAGCCATGGGTTATTGCTATAATATTTTGTTGATCTAAACATTATTTTAGCAAAAAAAAAAGTAAAATATCCTTTTTGCTTTGAGATCTGCCCCCACCCCTTCCCCCCAGGTAGGGGACATATACTAATTGGGGAGTTTACTGACCTTCACACAGATGGCTTTTGTGCTAGAAGCCTGAATGAATGCAGAAAAGGAGAAGTAAGGCATTAATGGGCAGCATCAGAAAAATACACTGGCTTCTGTGTAGTATTTGAGCATTGTAATACTCAAATTACACTGTGATAAACAATTGTAACTGCTGTACAGCAGGAGATCTGTGGTTTGAATCTATTTCTTGACATAGTAATGCCAACTCACTGTGTGCATTATACTGATAATTTGGAAACAGCCAAACAATAAAATGGGTACAGTGAGTAGTCAAGAGTACAGTCTGAAAAAGAAACAAGACTGAAACCACAAGAGTCCATGCTTCTGTTTTCTCTTGCATGTCCTTGCATGCTAAGGAGAATAAATGTTGGCCTTTAAGTTCTGTTTAAAGGCGTAGATGCAAAGACAGCAACACAAACACACACACACACACACACAAACAAACAATCACACACACACACACACACCTCTCAACCTCTTAGCATAAAAATAGGGACACATTTTAAATATTGCTCTCATAAACTTTGAAAGTTGCTAGAATAAAAGGTATTGTGTCATCATGCATTTTTCTAAAGGGTATAAAGTCTGAAACTCAAATGCCTGTCATTATTTAGTGAATTCAATCCTCACTGATTTGCCAGAAAAATCCAGAAAACCACATGTTTTGTAAGGAACAGAACAAAAATATGAGACAAAAATCTGAGAGGTAGAGAGGTATTTCACACACACACACACAAGATCACAGACTTTCACTACCTAAAACTGCATTGTGAGTTTTCAGTCCTTCATATAGTTTGATTGTAGAATGCAATAATGAAATGTAATGCAAATCTGTAAACATCCTGGATTATAGATCTAGGACAAACTTTGGATAATTAAAACATGACATTATCACAGATTATACTGAAAATACAGCTACAGAAACAATTTGCATTATCACAGTTCTGATTCCTGTAATTTATAAAAGTAGTAAGTGACTATTTCTATGTTGTGACCATAACAAAACCATGTCGGCACTAATCTTTCAAAGTTACTCAAGCAGGCTCATAAAAAGAGTACCAGGACTAATTGTTGTTATCACGGAATTGTTACTTGTTGTACAATCTTGTGGATTGGAGCTCTGTCTGGCCAAGTGTACTTAGTTGTCTTGCAGCATGCAGAACTGGAATTTAGGTAATCATTCTGATATCTGCTATACATGTCATCATTGGGGGACTCATGGCTTACTGAAGGCATCCATGAGAGTAACCAGTATAAACAAGATAGTGATTATTTTCATAAATATGACAGGATAGCAAGGGCAAGAATACAACAGTTTTGGTGACATTGTATCTGTTTTATTTGCTTGGTAGTTGCTAAGCATTAGCTGTGGGCTTGGATTTTTGGTAGAAAGGGTAGGAATTATCTAATTATCAAAAACTGTGGAGAATTGGGAGAAGGCCAATTTCAAACTCAAGACCTCAGAGTGTACAAGGAAACTGGAGCACCTGACAAGTACCCATGCACAGTGAGGATTTGCAAGTTCTCCACAGAACGCTCCCAGTGGATAACTGAACAGAAGAGCCAAGCACTGTAAAACACCAATGCTAACTGCTATGCCATAATCAAGAGCTTTAAGGACAAGAACAGCTGCAGACACTCCTCCCCACATACACACACAAAAAGCATTTTAGCTCTATACAAATTATATTGCTTGACTGAAATTTTTTTCTGGCACAAACCCAAACTGAATGGGAGTTTTTCTTCAAAAATGTCAATAAATATGCAGCATGTAACCCTGCAACTGCTGAGCACTTTCATACAGTCTTGTACCAGAATATTTGTAGTTTTCCCCTATCTTTTGTTCTTCTTTAAAAGCCTATATATCTAAAATGTCAATGCATATTTTCATGAAATTTTCAGGAATTATTAATGGCATAAGCATCAATAAAACCTCACTGGACTAGTCTCCTACCCTTAAAGACAAGAGAGTATCTGTATTTTGTACTCTAAAAAATGTCATTTTGTATACCTCAGCATATACAAGCAATGAAAAGATGACTTTTATATAAACAAGTATACTCCTTTTAGGTCTGATATCACACCAACATTATATACTAATGCTTTTTATGCATTTGTTTATTTCAGTCTTTCAAGAACAATAATAAATACCTTTCTTTTCATCAGAATGTTTTGTAAAAGTTCCACTCTCATTTTGTAAAGACCGTTCCAGGCTACATTCCACCCTAACTTCACATGACAATCTCTCTTTAATGTGTCAATATATTTTAATGAAGTTTTTAGAAGAAACCTTGATAATTGCATTTTCATTTTGTTTTGCATAACCTAATATCATTTGGGGAAAGTAGATAAAAGAATCTCAGATATATGCAAGCCTCACAGTAATATATGCTTGTGTAAACATATACAATACAGAAACTATTTTTTTCTATAAAAAGGTATTATTTGGGGGTTCTTACTTCATAGGTTATTTGAATAATATGAATGTGATACATAATGCAAGCATCAGCTTTAAAAATGTTATATGTGTGAATGTGGTGTGTGTTTGTGTGTGTGTATACATATCTATATGTATAGTGAAATTAATAGCAAATCCAGGTAATCTAAATGGCTAAATAAGATTACTCTTGGTATCTAGCAATAAAGGACTGTTTTCTGCAACAATAAATACTACTATAGCAAATTTCTGCAAATAATATCCTTCCAAAAATCCAAGAGCTAAAATGTACTTAACTAGTGTTTCCAGCTGTAAATATACACAGACAACCTTATCTCATTGTAACGAAGTTCAGTTTACTGCACAATACTTTAGACATCGGGGGTGGGGGGGGCATCTGTTTTTAGGAGAAATAAACATGGTTTTACTTTTGTCTATACATCAGACGTTCACTACAACACCAATAATAAAAACACTGTCACCACCTTTTTGACTTTGGATTTTTACATTCATTGTCACCGTCAGTGACCCATCCCCCTCTCACACATACACTCTCATGTTAATATACTGTAGAGGGTGTGACCTACTGACAATCTGTGCAAGTCCTACTCTGAAGTCGCACTGAAGTGGTTGCATATAGTTAATTACTACTAAAGAACTATAGAGACACTTTCACCATTATGCATATAATAATTCTAACAATGGTTTCCAGTCTTCTAATTTTTCTTCAAACCCACTAGTTCAGATCTTGTAACTTTTCAATCACATTCAAAGCTTGAATGTTAAGGTTCAAGCTATAAGCAGTATTACTGCCTGAAGCTGGACACATATTGTTGTGTAGCAATCCACTTGTTGGAGTTGCTCTTTTCACAAGCACAAGCTCTTTACAGACAGCACTGTTTTAGTCTTATTCACAACCTATTAACTGATTATGACTGCCACGCTCAAGGATTATGTTTTGGATGAAATGTTAGTCTACTACAGTATTACAAAATCAAGGGGGAAACATTAATAACAGAAGTTGGGAACTGTAATTCACAGTTATTGCTGGCCATAGCCAATCATATTTTTGAACAGTGCTCCATTTGTGAGATGCATTCTTTTTTGTAAAAGCAACATCTTATGCAAAACACATCAAATAATTTATAATAAAATCATGCTCATGGATTGTGGTTTGGGTGAACCCCTCCTGTGATTGTCACCCTTTGAAACTCCACTGGATTTAGTCACCCCCACATGGACCAAATCATATTTTAAAGTACTATTTTTAGAGAACCACAACATACTAAACTAATGAACCCTAAACATTAAATAAATTCACTCTTTGACGTGTTCACACCAGTAATCCAAACAAAGTGAATACATAACATTTTAATCATATTCTTGTTTAAAATATTAATAACCATACAAACATTATAAAATCATATTAACACCTAACAGATCATGAGCGTGATTGATGAGTCATCTTGTTATTGATCTCCAGTGGTTGGGTGGCATGCAACAGTATCTGCCAATGTAATCCTCTGTATTCTAAGTAGGTCTCCCAATTGCCACCCCTAACATTTCTTGGGACTTTTTCCACTGCATAAAATGTACAAATTTTAAAACCTCTACATTATTTTGAATATCTGAAAACTGAATTACTGATATCTCTTAATAGCATAGGTATGTTGGCATATTCTATTCTGTAATGCATGCTGAGTTTTGCCATCATAAACAGTAGGGCAGCTAAGACAGTTCACTAAGTAAATCCTCCATTGGTTTTACCATTCTGATTTTCATCTTCTTCTCAATTAATCATAAGAAGCATAGAGAATACAGTTAGCATTTTTTGTGGGAAGGTAATGCATGATAGCAAACAGCATTTAAAGGAACGGTTCTGAATGATTATTGCATGAGTGCAACAGTATATATGAAAAAGCAATATCGTTTTTATGGGATTCCTTCTATAGCAATGGTAATGGTAGACTACCAACTCTGAAGGGACATATTCCACTGGGGGAATAGGTGTGTGATTTCTATTTAGATATCATATTACAAGCCCTTTTTTTTTTTTTTTTTTTTTTTCTTTTTCATTGTAAACTGCCTTTAGAGACCTGCCATGCAAACTCTTATATACAGTTTAAAAGTCCAGGTTTTCAGGTGGTTCTTACTGGCGCTGAGCTTAGTTTCCAAATGGTGACTATATGCCCTCTGCAGGAAAGACTGAGTAAAACAAATGACTAATAAAATATATGTGTACTAAAGTTATGTTAAAAGTTGAAATACTATCAGGGCTCCAGGCCAGAGGAATCACAAATGTTCATCAGGGATTCCTCACAGGTCTCATCCTATAACTCCTGCTAGAATGGGGACCTACACCTGTTGTGATCCACCTAATAGGAATGAATGAATGCAGAAGTAGATCACTTGAGTCCAACAGCAGTTTATAAAAATAGTTTTTATATACACATTTATGGTGTCCTACTAAGAATGGAATTAATAAATATAAGAAAAGTTTATGTTTCTTTGTTTTACTCACATATTTTATACATGCTAAAATAAATTCAACTTGCATTGTATAAAGGAGGTGGAAGTCATGTAATTGGTATTCGGAGAAAGTTCCATTCATCTGAAGGAATGAAAGGGCTAAATTTTATTGAAGTGCATGGTTTACAGCCAGTGTGCTTTTTTCGATTTATAGATAGATTAGTACTAAGCTAACTGTCCTTGCGAGCCACTTTAAGCCTTGCCAATTATTCCTTGTGAGACTCAAATGCTGCACCTTGTATTTGTAAGGCAAACACCTTAACCATTAGGCCACCCTCTTTTAATGTACTGTTAATCATGCTGTGAAGCTCTTTTGTGGTAGCAATATCTACAAACATGATGGTAGCTAGATTCCAAATCGCTTTAGGATTATTATTACAGCATTTCAGATTTTTTTAAATGATGCCATTAGGTATCATGCAAACTCCTTCTTAGTCAAGTTGTAACCAATAATTTCAATATGACATGCATTCATAATTTTGCATGAAAATGAAACACACTTTGTCACGTTCCTAATAAAACTATAGAGACACCCAAAGACATTTGACAACCTTTATTGTAATGGAAAATGAATAACAAACATCAAACATTATTGAGGCACACAGAATCCAACATTGCAACAAATAGGATAGCAAACATAAGGGCAGCACACCCGCTCACCCTTGGATAAGCAGCATCCCCCACTTGCTCACTTATCACAGTAATCATGAAGGCAGCGTCCCCGCTCACCTTAATATCATCAACATACTTCCATTCCAAGTCATCCACCATCAAATCACCACCTCAATTCCAAATATCCTACTGAGGGGGACAGAAGAGGGTCAAGCCTGGCCCTCTTCTCCACCCACCAACCCAAAGGGCTGTTCTCCTTCAGACCATACCACTTTTCAATAGATCCTCCACCTTCAGGCCCAGGTTAAGGTTAAATAAATCAAGCCCAAATTCACTGAGATGAACTCCATCTGACCTATACCATACAGGATCCCTGTTTTCAAATTCCACATGCCATATCGTATGCACCCCAATTTCCTTCAAATATTTTGACAACATAAAATTAACATACCTCCAAGCTCTCTCTCCACTTCCACAAAACTCCTTGCCACTCTCTCACCAACCGTATATAGTCTCAGACCATATTAGAACCAAGGACGGATACATCCTCCTCAACGCTAACACATCCTCACAAATATGATAAACCAATTGCCTTTTCGGAACCCTATCAAAATCATTCCCCCCTAAATGAATCAACAAAAGCTGCAGCAACCCCCATTGACTCTGTAACCCAATAAATACCTGCAATATCCTGCTCCACATCAACCCTCTAACACTATGCCAGATGACCTTCCACCCCAAAATGGTCTAGCTTCAAATTCATTCCATTGCATGTAATTGCTGCATGTCTAGCTGCCCAAAAGATGAAAGAATGACCCAAGATGATGATCTTTCTGCTACCTAAAAATAAATGTAAACAAAGCCTGCCACAAAGGTACTTAATATAAGACAAAAAGGCATTGGAAAACCACCTTCCCACCCTCTTGATGACTTCTATAGAACTTCCTTCCTTCGCTAAATCCGATGCCTTACCCATCCTAAAAGAATGAGAAGAAAACTTATCCCCTTCAAAGCCAACACTACGAAGAGCCCTTTTCATAATCAGATTCAGTTGTTCACCCATCAAGCCTTTACCACCTAACCTACTGAAGTAAAAACTAAACCTTGCACTCTACCCCTCTGAACCACCCACAATCTCTTTCCCCACACAACAGGACATCTCCAACTTACCTCAGCCTCTTCCAATACCATCAGGGCCCCACTTCCCTCCTGATCCGTCTTTGAAGACTGCAACTGAATGTGTACCACCCTAGGTAACATCAACACATCCTCCCATACTAACAAACCCAATAACTCAGACACTCTAATTGCCCCACAATACATCCACACACTAACTGTGCTCCACACCACATACTCCTCCATGGATCCACACACCTTACTTAAATGCCATAGCAACCGGCTTAAGATCGCATTCATCACCGGCTATCTCCTATCTATGACCCCACCTTCAACTCTGCCCCAATCCTTTAATACTTGACTCACCACCCAGGAACTAGTCCAATCCTGTAATTCGGCCAAACGAGTGACAGCAGCAATAGCTGCCAACACTACCGTCACCGTCCTAACTGCCCTTCCCTGTTCCCTCAATATGGCCAAGTAACGCAACAACAAAACCTCTGACCACTCACACTCCTCATCCAGTAACTGCCTCAAGAACTGGTCAAAATCAAATAATGCCCTATTGTAAGATCTTCTCATAGAAATTGCCCATGACTGCTGCACCAACCTGCCAATTACTATGGACCAATCTGCCAAATGCTCTCCAGAATGACTGCCGGATACAATGCCGCTGTTGGGGCCACCTGCTGAAAACTGCAAAACTGAAAATGAGACAAGCTATCAGCTATCTCATTTTTAACCCATGGCACATGCAATGCTGTGAAAAGCAACTGAAACCAAGCAACCCAGCAAAATAACTGCTAAGCCACCATGGAAAACAAACAAACGAAAGTAAATGCACACGCCCAGGTAAATAAGTCGCTAAACTACCATAGAACATGAATATGAAGAAAGAAACCCATATAAATAAACAAATAACCACTAAACCACCATAGACACAGCTGCAAAAAAGAAACCCACACTGCTCCCCACCATGATATAACAAGGAAAACTCAAACTAATAACAAAACCACTGAAAACCAAAAACTTCCTAATCTATCTCCTGTGAAGTGTCTATAATCATATCTACAGCAATACTGTCAAACAGGTCATAGCCTCCAATATATATGCCTTTTCCATCAACCCACCATAATCTACACTTAACAAAAAAAAACAATAAAATATAACCCATAACTGTATTCTCCTCACCTTCCTATAACTACCCAAGGCATACTTTACTAACACC
The DNA here is from genome assembly GCF_019279795.1 of Protopterus annectens. Lineage (NCBI taxonomy): Eukaryota > Metazoa > Chordata > Ceratodontiformes > Protopteridae > Protopterus > Protopterus annectens. The sequence continues at coordinate 518,603,890 of NC_056749.1, forward strand.
TCAGGTCATCAGGGATGTGATCCTGCTTCAACAAGACCACACCAAAATGTGCTTACTCACACTAGTTTCCCCTTCAAAACCCTTAAAATCCACACCTTAGCCTTACCTCACTACCTCCCGCTGCTCCCAACTTAATGAACTCTTTCCTAGCTGCTCCCTACCCACACAAACCTAACTTACCTATCTCCCTACTTCCTAAACCCCCCCATTCCATTCATAACAAAGTCGGCCTGTGACAAATTCGCCTGTTCCAAACTTCACTTCTCTTTTACTGATCATTCCATTTGGCTCAGCAGTCCTTGTAATTGCAAATGTAATTGAAAATATTTAATAATACTCAACTATGTTCTTTTCCAGTTTGATGATTTTTTGCTTTTATTGTGTCAAACCATGTAAATTGTGAGTCCCTATTGGGAACATTACTAAACCATTGTATATATACATAACTCCTTGTCTTATATTTTCTATGTATCTAATTTGTTATGTAATCTTTGTAATTTTGTCTATTGGTGCTTTTCTCCCCGGGCCTCTGCTGAAAATCGACATATATCCAGTCGAATTATCCCGGTAAACAAATGTAAAATGTATATATATATATATATATATATATATATATATATATATATATATATATACGTATATATATATATATACACACATATTACACACATATACGCACACACACACACACACACACACACACACACACACACACACACACACACACACACACACACACACACACAAAATGCAAAACCTAAAGGTAATACTGGATATGGATAAATGAAAATACCTTCAAAGCAGTGCCAAATAGATATTGACTATCACTGCAAAATTTTTTCAGCGTCATTTTTACTTTCAATTTATACCTCAGAGTACCACATAAATACCTTCTGATTCAAGTTATTTGCATAATTATTAACATATGGCACATATCCATTATATTTCTTGAAAATAACTCACATTATCTCAGGTAGCAACTTCCCAATACAGAGTATATTATCAAATGAATGTAGAAAAACATTATTTAATTCTGGTGATGTTCACAGTAGAAAACCGAGCAAGGCATACCAGACTTCGTATATCCATCAACAGTCTCCCACTCAACAAGGCAATGCTTAGACTTTCCCAGTTAAGGCAGCAGATATACAGTTATAGCCACTTTACTGTTACTGCTGCTATTACATGGATATAACACAACCTCCCAGTAGACACACCCAAAAAGAAGCACCTAATACTTTGACTGTGTACATCTTGGATGTTTGATTGTGCACACTTAAATGAATAAATGCAAAAGTTACAATACTACATTTTAGCTCACTGCTGTCAGCTGTATTTAGCTCAATCCATTACAACACCCCTCATAAACACCATGAAGTGCAAGCAAATAGACCCACAAAGAAAATAGCTCAACGTCTTAGTGTAAGAATTGGGAAAAAAGTCAAAGATAATGTGGAAACAAAGGAGAAAATGGATTTTAAACATTGTTATTTTATACTTAAAAAGCAGAAAAAATAACAGGGTTTTCATTTTCATGTCATATCTGAAGGATATGAAGCCTGAAACTAAAATTTGTGTCATTACTGACAGAATGCAATCCTTGACCATTTGCTAGAAAGCCATCGATTTTATGAGGAACAGATAAAACATAGACATCAAAATTAATGACATTCTGAGAAAGAAGGGACAATTCAGAAGTAACACACATACACACAAGCTAAATAACCTCTTCACTGGCTTTTTACACCTGAGATGTCTAATTGTGAATGAATGAATTTGTCATAAGGACCACATTACTATTCATGTCTCCATGGAAACAGTCTGATAAAGAGAAATTGGTTACAGTCTTGTAGAGAGTGATTGGCTTGGGGGAGGAAGAGTAGAGAAACTGGCTAGGAGATAATGTTCTCTGAAAGTATTCAGTGGTTTTCACAGCTGGGGGAGCTATAAAGATAAGAAAAAATACAGCACTTAGAAGAAGCACAGGCTGTACCATGCAACTCAATTCTGTGAATGTGGTTGTTAGTTTGGAGTATTTGCTCCTATTTCGAGGGTAACATTTCAATATTTGAAAATATACACAGTTCTGTGTGTCAGTATTAAATTAATAGGTTTTAGGGTGTATTGGGGGGTTGTTTGCTTTTTTGTTTGAGAGATTTCAATAAAACAAAAAGTTTTGTAAGCTGTGACAGAGTCTGAAATGGATATGACAACAAACAACTATATAAAAGTTCAACCTGCCAAAGAGTGTAACAAAAAATATGTTATACATAAAAGATGGAAATAACATTTTAATGCAATGATGCTTTCTGTAATGTCTTTAAATGTCAATGGTCTCACAGATAAATACAAAAAAGAATGAATAGTGAACTATATTAAAAAATGTAGACTACAAATAGTTATGTTACAGGAGACATACTTGGAATGAACTGAACATGTACATTTGATAAAGAAAGGTATTCAGGATGGTTACTCAGTAGAATATCTGGGACAAAGGAATAGAGGATTACTTATATTAATTGCAAGTGGAGCTGCAATAGTGATAGAAGAGGATAAAAATATAATGATTACAGATTTGTAGTGCTAAGGGGCTACTGGCAAGGGAGGAAGATTACACTGGCATCTATTTATATTCCACCTAAAACTGCTATAATGGAGCTTAAGAAAATTCTGGGAGAAATAATCAGTTTTCAGGAAGGAATATTACTTATAGGTGCAGAGTGAAATTTGATTTTCAGTGGTGAAGATGTGTCTGGAGAGCCCAGAAGGAAAATTGTAACAAAAGATGGTAGATTTCTGAATAAATTAATATAAATATTTAGCATGGAAGATGTGAATTCACTTATAGGAGTTTGGAGTGGATTTACATATTATTCCCCAAGATATAAAAATTGGGCTAGGCTAGGCAGAATTTACATTTCACAGGAACATGTGCATTTAATTGAAGGTCTTGATACTTACCCATTAACCATTTCAGATCATGCAACAATAATAGCTAAAATAAATACACAGGGTAATGAAATAAAAATGAATCACTGGTGCTTTTTCACCTATCGGTTGAAAAGAGAGGAATTTAATGAATGGGTATTGGAGATTATTCATGAGCTATCTGAGAGAATAGACATGATTTCTGAAAATATAGTTAAGAAGTACCACAAATTATTTAGAAGGACTGAGAAATGTTAAAGTACTGCAGAATAGGGGAAATCTCACAGAACAAGAAAAGGACCAACTGCAGAATGCTAAGCAGAAAATAAGGGATTAACTGAATAATATACATGAGTTTAGAAAGATTGCTATGAAGCAACTGTTTTGGATAACAACACTAGAGCACAAAACCTTTTAGCACAACGACTCAGGGAACAGAAAGTAGAAAGGGCTGTCACCAGACTTGGGGAGCCTATAACAAGGAAGGTAACAAGAGATCCTGTAGAGGTATAAGACCATTTGGCAATTCTGTATGTAAAATGCAGAGAAATATGGAAATCAAGAAAAGATGCAAATGGAAATGTTTATGAAATAATTAAATATGCCAAGGTTAGTGGTAGATGAGGCTCAATTACTAACTGTCATGACAGGAGGTAATGAGATTAAAACTGTGATGTAAAACCAATCTACAAGAAAGTTTGGAAGCTAGGAGGGGAAAAAACTGATAAAGATCTGGAAGGTTTTGTTTAAAGTATTTTTTAGAGGAGAAGTACTAACATCTTGGAAGAAAGCAGGTAGCTGTAATACCTACAGAAGGTAAGGATTTATCAGATCCAGCTTCATACAGGCCCGTTTCAATACTAAACCATGAGTATAAATTGTTAATATCTATAATGGCAAAAATAATGCCAAAATTGATAGATATGGATTAATGTAATTTTGTGGAGGGACAGGCTAACATTTGACAATATAAACAGAACACTGATGATCCGGAGGGAATCAGAATGTAAGAAAATACCATTGTTGCTGGTGGGTCTTGATGCAGAGAAAGCATTTGACAGAGTAAGCCGGCACTTCATGAGCAGGGAATGGAAGCATTTGCATTTCCTGAAAAATTATATAGTTGATTAGGAGGATATAAAAGGGATCGGAAACTAAAGTTAAAGTTGGTGGGGTCCTCTCTGATAATTTCTTCTTGAGCAGAGGAACCAGGCAGGGGTGTCCTCTTTCCCTTTAGTTATTTTCATTATGTTTAGAACCATTGGCAAAAAAAAATAACTGATTCAGATATTCTTGGATATAATTGGTATGGTAGTCCAGAAAAGCTGGCTTTATTTTTCAATGTTATTATTTTATACCTGACAAAACCAGAAAGAGACATTGCAGTGTTGTGGAACATTTTGAGACAATTTCAAATCTTTTTGCAATAAAAATTAATGAAGCTAAAACAAAGGAAATAGCAGGAAATTATGTACCCATATATGAATTGGTTCAGCAATATCCATATTTAAGGGGACATGATAAAATGAAGCATTTAGGAGCATGGATTAAAAATGATTCTGGTGTGACAGCTAAGGATATGTGGGAAGAGACTCAGTAAAAGATAATAGAAAAACTGAGGAAATGTAAGCTTTGTTATATGGATATGGATTGTAAGATACAAGCAGTTAAAATGTTTTTAGTCCCATTATGCTTATAGAAAGGTCAGGCATATTTTTAGCAACAAGAGGAGAAGTTACAGATAGCAATTAATAAAGAGCTAAAGGACTTTATCTGTGAGGGGAAGATGGGAAGAATTAAATGAGATAAGCCGATTCTTCCAGTAGGACATGGTGGATTGGAATTACCAGATTTGAATGGGTTTTTCAGAGCTACACAATTAAGGGTCCTATATATAGCACAAGCAGAAAACTATAATTTAAAGTGAAAAGGGATGATGATGACACAGGCGGTAGCCCAAGAAACAAAGAGAGACTGTGATTTGGATGCAGGTCTTTAAGGGGACATCAACATCATATAATCATACAGAATATTATATCTTTAAAGTAGCTGAAAGTATCCTAAGAACTAAGCTAACCCAACATGAGAATGGAGAAAGAAGATTCTGCTGATAGGGAGGACTGCAATTAGGGATATATTCAATATGCATGAGGGGTCTGGAATTTATTGGAGAAATCTAGCAAAGGAACCAAGGTTTTGCGAGCAAATAACTAGAGAGGGAAAGATGATAGAATGGGAAGATGCCAAGAATTTATTTGGTCTGCAGGCTAAAGATTGCCTTCACTATCAAGGACTGATATCAAAAATGCTATCAGACTGATAGACAAAGAAAAAGAAATAGAGGGATCCTAAATGAAAGACCAGCAATGGCAGTTTTTAGTAGAATCTAGAACAGAAGCTACTATTAAAAAAGGAATAATTAGTAGAGCATATATGATATTGCATGATAACTATAAGAATCAATCAGAGGGGGATAGAAGGGATTCAGAAGAGAGACTGGATGAGCAATTCACATAGAAACAATGGGAGGATATATGTATGTATGTCTCACAAATATGCAATAAACTCTAGAATATTTAGGATTTTTGCTTGGAAATGTTTACATAGATATTTTATACCCAGCGTAGACTACAGACAAGTTTTCCTCAGGTAGACAGCAAACGTTGGAGGTTTGACGGGTAAGAAAGAGGTAATTGGAAACATATTTTCTGGGAGTGTGGTGAGTTGTCAGACTTTAAGGATTCTCTGCGGGATGCACTGCCAGAGATGATGGATGAGCAGACTGGTGTGATGAGGGAGATGATTTTTCTGAGCTATGATACAGAATTGGAATTGCCTAGACACAGTCAGACCTTGCTGTGTCTAATTCTGCTGGCTGCCTTAAAAGCAATTACAAGAAAATGGAAATCAGAATCTAAACCAACTATACTAGAAGTAGTGAATATAATAACAGAGATAAAACAACTGGAATTGAGATCTTTAGAAAAGGGTAGGAACAAACTACATAGGAAAAAATGGGAATTGTGGGAACAATACATACAGGGGAGGAATGAGGGTTAAAAGAAGATAGGACTTAAATGAGATATGTAATGTTTGACTGAAAATGATTGGGTAGATTATAAATAATGTATAATGTTTGCAACTGGGAGTGTGTCAGTATGGTTTGCGATGTGAAATGCTTGCAGCTAGGATTGTGTCAGTGTAGTTTGTTTTCATTTATATAAATATATGATTGCCTATGTTGTAAGTGATTATTTAGTAAAGATGTGGCTTGTTAAAAAAAAAAAAAAAAAAAAAAAAAAAAGAGAGAGAGCTGCATTATTATTATGAGCCAAAGTCAAGGACATTCTTTTAAATTAGGACAGATGTATATGTGTGTATAGGGATATATATATATATATATATATATATATATATATATATATATATATATATATATAGGTCTACCTGAAAAACGCCAAAAGTGCACAATGCCGACACCGGAAGATCAACAACGGAGAAGACCGACAGTTGAGAATCCCGACTCTGAGAACACCGACATGTTAAGGTAAGTGTGCGATAGGGACGGATGTTAGGGTAGGGCGTGGGTAAGGTAAGTGTGTGATAGTGACGGACTTTAGGTTTAGGGTCAGGTTAAGTGAGTTAGGGTTAGGGCGCAGGTAAGATAAGTGTGCGATAGTGATGGACTTGAGGGTTAGGGGCAGATTAAGTGAGTTAGGGTTAGGGTGCAGGTAAGGTAGGTGTGCGATAGTGACGGACATTAGGGTTAGGGTTTGGGTTAAGGTTAGTGAATAGATAGCTGTGTATGTAAGGTTTAGTGTAGGTTTGTAAGGTTTTTGGTGTGCTTATGTTGTGTGTGTGTTTTTCGGGAAGGGTATTTGTTGTTTTGATTGTCGGGATTTTGGTTTGTCGGGCACGTGAAGTTTCGTGTTTTTGAACTTTCTTTTTTTGTCGTTTTTTTTTGGGTCGGTTATTTCGTTGTTGGTGTTTTGGCATGTCAGTGTTATCAGGTAGACCCATATATATATATATATATATATATATATATATATATATATATATATATATATATATATGTATATATATATATATATACACACATAAATATGAGTGAGTTCAACTGCATAGTGATAGAAGTCAGGTTATTTTTCATGTTCTGTTACAATGTTTGAGTTTGAGGCTGGGTAGACATGAGACATCACGGTAATGAAAAGCATGGCCATTCACTTCCATTTTAGTTTATTTCTTTATTTTGTTTTAATACGGCTGAACTAGGAGCCAAGGGTATGGTACACAATTCAATTTAAAGTGCTAGGGAGTGGTCCCCCTCACCCCATGGCTATAGTACCCTTGGCACTATAGCTATGAGTTTAAATGCTCACTCATTACATATCAAGCTGGCCAACATGCACTGATTTTTCACTAGGTCATAAGAATCTTATAATTGCATCTGTCTGCCCAGATCCAGAGTGCAGAAAATGTATTCTTATAATTGGCCATTTATGGTCCTACAATTCTGAATATAGGCTGGCAAATTTGCTCATGAAAACAATTTTTTTTCTAATAAGCCATTCTTTACTTATGTAAGGTTGAGTTTCTTTAATTCATGTTCAATCATCTACTGACTCTCAATTACTGAAAAAATATGAGCCAGTATGGTCATAACTATATACAACATCTGATGTTTACATCCACTTTGTCAAGTTATTTCATTTTTCCAAAAATTGACTTTTCTAGTGTTACCAACATCACCACATCTTGTCTTATATTTAAAATGTTACACAGAATGACTTCTTATGCTACCAGCTACGTAGATGCTGAGCACAGTTCACTCTGCACTGCCATGCCTTTCTTGTGACTGCATTGAAAATGCTACAACTGATAAGTGCTATGACATTCTTTATGAGACTCGTAATCATGGCTATTCTATGTGATGATTGTTATGAGCTACCCTACACAATTATAGCTGTCCTACCTGTGCCTATTTATGCTTAGTTCCTGTGTAAAGCAATCTACCTGCTTACCAGGAATTGACAAATCTATTCTAATTCATGTCACTTTGTCTTCTGTACCATTCCATCAATCTGAACTTTAGCCAACACACTGTAATTCTTACATGTTCCTATATTTAGCTGACCAAATATTTTCATGTAATCTTTGCTTCACATTTGTAATCAGCTACATTAACTGCCTTCCTTGCCACCTTTAATGTCAGATAAAGTTGTGATAGTTACTAAGCCTCCATTCTCTTATCACCCATTAAATGAAAGCATACTCATGAGTAGTCAGCTAAGAGAGGGACAAAAGGATCTAGTTAATACAAATATGACATGGAATACTGATAGGGATACATGTTCAGGGGTAACTTTATTAGGTAATGGTAGTGGGATAAATAATTTAGATGATATGAGAGGTCAAAGGCTACTTGCTAAGTTCTTGATTAAATTATAACAAGTTAGAATTAATCTCATATAGGTTTATACTGATGTACATGAAAGGTGATAAATGTTTGAAGTGATGAAGAAAATAAGTAGGAGATAATATGGATATTGTAATACTGGGAGATTTAAATGTGATGTTATTCTAGGAAAGGGAAAAATAGCAGCAAAGTTTAAATCTGTAAAGAATTATTGCAATATTTTCTTAAGAAAGCACGAGGAAGTGTACTTATAGGCACTTAACTTGGAAACGTAGATTATTTTCTTTTTGTTGTTCAATAGTTTGAAAGAAGTAGATAATGTAACTGAAGTACAAAGTGCTTCTAATCACAAGGTTAGGAAAATGTTAGAGAGTGGAGGATATAAAAAGGTGACTTACGTGTGGAAATTTAAAAGTAATGAATTAAGTGAAAAGGTAGTAATTTAGGAAGATTAAAGGAATGAGAGACTTTTACAAAAGTTAGGATGAACAGTGGCTAGTGTAAACGACTAGTTTTAAAAACATGTATATGTATATATATATATATATATATATATATATATATATATATATATATAAGGTTAAAAAGAATGGCATGGGTGTGGTAAAGATATGTAATTACCATGGTTTAGATTGTATAAACAGACATTAATAAAGGGACAGATAGCTTTCCTGATGACAGATAGAAATACTTATCAAATAAACAGAGATACGGATTTGTTAAAAATACAAACTATATGATGAAAGTAAAGAAAAAAAGTAAGTATGTATTTTTTAGTGGAAGTATGTTAAATATAATAAAGTGGTAAGGGAAACAGAAGATAAACTAGGTAACATAATAACACTGACTGACTTATGTTAAGAGAATGTGTTAGTGTAATGGAAGAAAGAAGTACAAGATGGTTGTTGTGTGAGATTAGTGTAGAAACGTAGAATATGATAGACAGACATTGCAAGAGATAGAGGGAGTTACAAAGCATGTTAGCAGTGGGAACATTCCTGGTAATAATGAACTGATTATGAGCTATAAAAACAAATGAGTAATGTTGGAATAATAGGTATTAGGGGTAGGAATAATAGGGATTTCTGGTAGTTTGTAATGAAAGGTTAGCTGAAGGTTAATGAGATGAGACAAATCTGTATAGGACTGCTATCAAAGAAATACAATAGGGGGAATTTAAAAATGTGAGCTCTTTGATATTGTGCAATATTTATTTATCAAATTCTTTTTGAAGATATATGAAAAGGTTAGTCTGGATTATTGAATGAATTATAAGGGAACAGGGGTGTAAATATTGAGGATATCATTATTTTGGTTAAGAAGATTGTTGAGGTGAAATAAGGTAGGAAAGATGGAATGGAATATTGTGGTTACAAAGGTGTTTAATAATGCTAAGCATTATCATTAGTGGTGCTTTTTAAGACTATACGTAATATCAGAGTTGATGAGCAATTTTATGCAAAGGGTGCATGATACTGCATGGATAAAATATTGGTGAGTAAGTGATTGAGAGAGAAGGTGATAATGATTAAATGGGTAGAAAATGGTATAATGTGAGTGAGTTTTATATAGATTACTGAAAAATGTGGATACACAAAGTTTAATGTGAGAAGCAGATGGAAGCAAAGCATAGTTTTCAAGGTAAAATGATCCCTATGATTTTCAGTTATGCCAATGATTTAGTTTTAACTGCAAGGAATTAGATGTGGGTAGGAGTGGTTAGGAATCAGCTGTTTACAATATTAAAGACAGGAACGGTATGACAATAATTAAAGAGAAGAGTAAAGTTGCGCATATTACGAAAATAGGTGGTACACTTTTGACTGGGAAATAGAAAGAGAGGTATGTATTATGTGTAAGATTTCATGGAAAAGTAATGAAAAAGGAACAGAAGGTACTGAGGTAGGAAATTAAAAAATATCTGGTGCCTGGAAGATATTTTATTTATTATGTAATAAACAGGCATATTATGCTTGCTGTTATACAAAGAAAACTAAGTTATCATATCACTGTATTAATATTTCCTTTAATTTTAGAAAATGAGTTGTTAGAATTAGTTTTTTAATAATCTTGTGGGACTAGATTAAATCTTTTAAAATAAGTATTTTGTGTAACTGTTAAATGCATGAGTTTGAGTTGATTAAGTCTAACATGGATTTAGATTCAACATTTTTATTTTGGAGTTTTAAAAATATCCATTAGAATATAAATATGTTTGCTAATACATGTGCTAACTGATAAATATGAGGGATTTTTTTTTTCATTCATAGGTTAAATAAAGAGGATATAAAGACACAGTGAAGGGAAATTAAGGGAAGTTTATAAAATTATTGCAGTTTGCGTAATTAATAATAGGCAGAAATGGTTTAAAGAAGTAATGAAGGGGTTTTATTTTATAGACCTTTGGGAGAGATTGGTGGATAGTACTTAAGAAATAATTATAGCAAAGAATAAAATTAATAACATTTGGAAGTATCATGATATCTTATTGAGATTTTATTGAATATGTTGCCCTTCAAGGTATTAGTGACATGCAAGCAGCAAGATGATGGAAGATGGAATGTTTGTGATACTACAGTGGATCACTTTTCTGTAAACTGTGGAAAATCTAAAATATTCTGGAACAGCAGTATCAAAAGGAGATATGGCAAAGATATAGGTATGAATATGACTTTATATAGAAAATATGCATTTGCTGAGAATATAGAGGTTGACAGTTAAGACAGAAAGGTGCTTGCACATTTCTGGTTTATGTTGAAAGTGTGGTACAGTGAATTATTACGGAAAAGAAAATGGGAGGATGTTGTAGAAAAATATGTATCAGTTGTGGATGAAAGCATGCTGGGTCAAAATAAAAATGGGAAACAATAACAGATCATACTTAAATATATAAGATGATAATTATAAGTATGTATACATGCTTTTATTTACATGCAATAATATGTAATTGTTGTACTTAAAATGTAAATGAATTTTTAAAGCACCCTATTCTTTTCAGTAAGTGCAGTGAGTATATGAGCCGCCACCATGTGATGGAGATTTGACTTGGGTTTAGTATCTCATCTGAGGACAGAACACTCAGTAGTGTTGCCCAGCTCTTATGCTGTACTGTAATGTCATTACTGAAAACTGAATACAAGTACTGCTGTGGGAATAGAACTTACAGTCTTCACCTATTCAGACATTAAAGGCAATTATGCTGTCTGTCCAGCCACAACACTGATTCAGTTTGTGCTATACTATAGCTTTATCTGGAGAGACAGCTTTAGGAGTCACTCTCTCTCTCTCTTTTTTTTTTTGAATTAAGGTTGCTCATTTTCCTAAAACTTTACCATCATTTATATGACTTTTTCAACCATCTAAAATTTCTTTTTCCTAGCTTACCACTTTACTCATGAATTATATATTGCATTGTTTCTACTGATTTACTATCTAATACGTCTTTGTGCAGCACACATTCCCCTGGTGTTTGGAGCCTTATTTTATTGCTGGTGTGCATACCTAGCAGTTTTCTACAGTTCTTATCACAGCAGAATTTCTGTCTCTATTGATTACCCTCCAGCATTTCATTTAACTTAATTTGATTCTCAGGATCATCAATGCAGCTGCAACATAAAATGTGCTTTTCAGTTTTCTGCCCAGTAAGATGTGAGCTGGTGAGGGATTTTAGTCATCGCTGGATGTTATTCCTGTATTTTAAAACTGCAAGATGATAATCCTCTGGTTTTGCTAGAGATCTTTCCCATTATTCTATTCTGATTGCTCCTTCCACTAGTCAACTGTGTTGTGGTTAGTATGGACAAGGTGTTGTATGCTTGAAGTCCCATTCATCCACCAATCTTATGATTTTGTGATAAATGCATTCCAGATCTCTGTCAGATAACATAAAACCTGGTATCTCCTGTATTGTGAGAGCATATTTAATGCACTATTTGGTTATACTTGTATCTGACAGTTTGTCAGAGAAAATGGAATAATACTCTCTGTGTATAACATTCAACAGTCATTTGAAATGGAACAGATTTGTGTCCAAGCTGCTCCTCAGGTGATCAGTATCTGAACATGCTAGGAGCTCTTTCTTAGCTTTGTTGTTATGGTATATACTACAAGTGGCACAGCTCTATACCCTTTGTTATATCTGTGTCACAATCCTCTGACAAAACATGTCTCTTGTTCTTTATTTGCAGCATTTCTTTTATTACTGGCAACTACAGTATTACCCAAAATAATCTCTAACCACTCTTTCAATAACTTTTCATCCACCTCTAGCTAATATACTCTAATGAACATCTGTCTTAAATTCATTTCTTTGCCTGATCTGTTACTTTCAGATTATACTTTTGAAGATTAAGTATCATCATCTACAATACCGAAAACTCCTTGAACAAGGACATTTTAAATATGCTTTGTAGGAAGTTGATTGATTACCCAGCGATACTGAAAGGCAGTGTAAATGATATCAGGATACACCAGCATTTGTAGGCAGCCATCATTATTGTGGTACAAAATGGTGACACCAGAAGGATGTTAACAGCTCATGTAGTACAAATGTGCTAGTAACTAACACTGTCTATAGTGCATTATGGGAACGTAACTTCTTGAAATTGCAATGGTTTAGATTGTATATTCAGAAACATATCCACTCTACATTTCTTATCATCAATTGTTCACGGAATTCCTTACATGCTTACACTAATGTTTAATGTTCATTTTATAAAGGAGCATATCTTTTCTGTGCATCAGTAATAGCTCTTTCTACTCAGGCTAACCATCTATTTTATTGTAGGAAGATTGCTCCCATATCATTTCTACCTTGCATCTACTTGCAACTAGACCATTCAAATCATAGGCTTTAATGACAAAACAACGGTAATGAATTGTTTAAATATCTCAAAACTTACATATTATACCTAACACTAGTTCCAGGTTTAATTTTGTACCAAATGCTTTTTTAGAGGCCTATTATTCTCAGACATGTTACGCAAAAATGGTGTCAGAAACAGCATCATTCCTAAAGCACTATGCAATGCTTGCTTGTTTTCTGGCATTGAGACTTGCACAACTGCACAGATTATTGTAAGTATCAGGTTTCAGACCTGGTGACATTATTATAGGACCAATGTATTTCTATTATAGCACTGTGTGTTTGCATTTCTTGTTATTTAGTCTGAAATTCTGCCAATCTGCTCACCGACTGTATCGGTCACTTATGATAGCCTAGCTGTGTCTGACCTCATACTAGCAGATCAGCAGCAACTGTCAAGACTTCAAGTCCCTGAATATCTGTTTTGTGGAAGACTCTGCTGTTGAAAAAATACCAAACAGAAATATGTAGAACCAGTACCTTCCTTAGGCACACTAAACGCACAGAGTTTCAACTTTTCCTGATCTAGCCTTATTTGCTAGAAACTCTGGTTTCTATAAAGCACAGAGGAAAAAAGTAGCAACTGGCATACCCAAGACCAATTATTCATGGGTAATGTTCTCATTTAACCACTCTGCTCAGCTAATTTACATCTAAGTAAATAAAAATCTTAACTTTTTTTCACTACACTATAGCGCCATGGCTAACTTATCTAGCTTACTGTGCAGATCCAGAAACTGTCACTCCCTCAACTTGATATTCAGGAGCAAAAAACTTCACCTTTAATCCTGCAATTATAGTAAGTTTCTTGTTAAAACAGTAACAAGTAGGTTGCTGCAGTTCTGCAGTTACTACCATAAACCCATTAAGTGCTTCAGTTATATCTGTATTCCCACACCATTGGCATCTGCCAATCATGCCCTCAGACAGTTGCATCCTTTACCATGCCCTAGTTATGCCTTAGCTACACTGGCATACTATTCACCCATTGTCTAGTAATGACACCCAGGCTTTCCAGGTTCTTAGTATCCTGTTCAGCTTAAGTTGTGGGTGCTCTGGGTGCTTTTCTGGGAACATGCATCAGTGAGATTGAATCATGTTTTTGTTGTTATTGTTGTTGTTGTTGTTGTGCATGTGATATTCTCCTGGCAAGCTCCATACTATTCAAATAGGATGGCATTACTTTTCAACACATGCGGTTGCTGTCTTTACAATCATAACTTCTCGTAAGCCATATGACCCAAAGATATTCTAATTAACTTCATTTAACTCACAATAAAAAACATGTCATCAATTTGTACTGACAAGGCAGTAATTATGCTCCTAAATGTGAAACCCCTATGTGTCCAGACAGTTCCCCATCCTCCTCCCCTTCCAATACTGGCTCCTACTTAAGTCTAGTAAGTCCTGAGGTGGACATGGATGCTTGGTGTGCCACCATACTTCACATCAGTGAGAAACTGGCATTAGCCCTACTCTCACCCATTTCCATGTAGTGCTGGAAAGCCTCATGAATACCCTGGAGGATTCTGACCATTTCCAGTTTACTCTCTTTGGCAGCATTCTGAGCCCTAACCATGTCAGTGCACATTTAGTACTGAGAAGCAAATACTTTATGTAGCTCCTGGGGGTTCTGTGACAAAGTTCTGTGCCTGGTGTCCCTTGGAAAAGGTGTCACTATGGATACTGTTACCTCTGAATGGCTGCCATCATCCTGAAAGTGTTCATCTGGATTTGGAGAAACTAGTGTAGAAGTGCATGGGCTTTCTAGATGTACAAGTGTGAGTGTAATAAAACCACGTTCTTGACATCGTGATGCACTATCACTACCTGCAGAGTCGCTAACATGTTGTAGGATGACAGATTCTGCCATTAAACTTGGGGAATACATGCCATTTTCCTCAGGCTACCTCATAAATATAACTATGATAACACCATCTTTAACAACCACTCTGCTGCTGAAATCCTCCAAATTTATTGGTATAGTGGAACTGTCTGTTTCTGCTGCTGCCCCTGTAAAAATAATTTGAAAATATTAAAAAAAGATTATATACTATTGTATGCTGAGTAAGGAGATGTGGTGAACACTTACCATGCACACTGTGTTAAATGTCATTCTGTGCAGATGAGGAAGGTTAACCTGTTAATAGTAATTATTGTGCTTTTAATGTAATCATTCCACACCAACACTAAATTCAATATACGAATATATGTTATTGTTTTTAAACCAGCTTTCCTGAGCAGATGTGTGCTACTGCTGCAGCCATTGGTAATAACCGGTGTTCATAACAGTAATTTTTTCCACAATATGAAGTGCATGTACAAGATGGCTGAACTCAATCAGGCACCACACTCTAGTCAGAGTACAGGTTGGAGTAAGAGGGGTGGAAGTTAAGTGACAAGCTACTGGCCATCACATAGTTTAGTGAGAAATGACCAGCAATATTACTTCTGTATACATTTTAAACACTCTCCTTATATGCTTGCAGTTATTAAGCAGCAAATTATTATATCAAAGCACACATTATTGTCCTGAAATATATGTACTGCATCCTTCACTCTCTGTGGCATCATCCTGATGATGTGGATGCTCTACAAAAGGGCCTTACAGAAACAGATGCTTGTGCATACATCATGGAATAATTACTGAAGGGGTTGTTGGGGGAACAACATGAGTTGTGATATGTGAACCTGGAGATGACACATAGGCTATATTTATAGTAGCCATAGGCTAGAAACTGAGTAACGTTAATGTCTGAAACTGGCAATGTGCTCTCCTTTTCAGGCAAAGAGAAATCAACCCTATTTTCTGAAGATATAGCAAGGGCATTGGATTACGGGCCCATGAAACCTGCTGCTGGTGACCAGAATCTAACAGGAGATAGTGGCTCTAAAATACCTTTCTAGCTCCATATCAAATATCCTAGCCATGCCCTCCTCAGGATGGGAATTCATAACCTTCCTGAGATACTCCCCCACTGACTGTCTCCTATCTATTCCAACAGATTCTTCACTCTCCTTCCCATCATTACCTTCAGATTCAGGGATGCTGTCAACCAATGTGGTGGTATTCACAGCTGCAATTGGCATATCCTTCTTAGCTCTCCTTCCGGATTTCTTAGGTGGGGTGTTTTCTGACATAATTTAATCATCTTCAACAGATGAGGGCAAGGTAACCTTGTTCCAGGGCCTGTGCTGCCTCCAAATCACTGTAGAGCCCTTGAGCGTCTTGCATTATCTGGTTCCATTTGTCTTTCAACGCTTGCAATAATGAGAGATCTAAAATTAAAACTGACAAATTAACCTTACCCAAATTAATTGCTCATTACCCACCTAGAAGTAGAATCTGGCAATACACATGATTCCTAAAAAATCATTCCCAAACATTATTTTAATATCTCACAAAACATCCAACAGACCAAACAACGTTGTAGGAAGTCACAACTTCAGTACTGTTTAAAGCTGGAATATATTTTATTCATGAGGTAAGTACTTTCATGGTGTCACCACCACTTCTTCAGACCATAACAGAGAACAGTATTTGGATTTTTTAGATGTCAAGATAATGTGCAATGCAGAGGGAGAATTCTCAACTAGAGTACATAGAAAAGATTGCCATAGAAATGCAATTTTGCACAAGGGAAGTATGCACCCCAGCATATATTTAGAAATGTAGTTAAGAGGCAAATCTTAAGGACATCAAGGTTAACTGCCAAGGATAATGATTTTAAATGTGAACGCACTGAATTTAAGGAAAGGTTGTCAAGGAGGGGCTATAATGACTCACATACGGAAGGAATATTAGCAGGGGCTGGTGAATGGAGAAAGAATATAGGTAAACCCTATTTTTCATCTAGAATGACTTTAGATAGAACAGTTTCATTGAAAAGTAAGGTGAACACAGGGGTAAGGGTACCAACATACTACACTAGAAATACACACATAGTAACTGATGTAATAAGGAAACATTGGCCTATTTTAGCATCAGACCATGAACTCAGGAATATAGTAGGTGATAAACCAAATTTTCTTTTCAAGAACAGAAAAACTTTAAAGGGGATGCTATGTTATCCAAGGGGAACAACAATGAGGAACTATAGTAGAAGAGGTACCAATACCTGTAAAGCATGTAATCAGTGTTGTTATATAGACACTACTAACAATTTCCATCATCCTGACACAGAACGAACATTGTCCTTTCAAGTGTCAGCTGATTGCAACTCAATGAATATAGTCTATTTGGCAGTATGCAATGTCTGCTCAGCATATTATGTGGGAAAAAAGAATAGAAAATTTAGGTATAGAATAAGGGAACATATAAATAACATTAGGAAAGGGACCCTCACTAATGCGCTGGCAAAACATGTTAGTCAGGAAGGACAACAGCACACATTCAGATTCTTAGCAATAGAAGAAACAAAGGAAAATGAAAGAGGGGGAGATATATCCAACTATACTGAAAACTCAGAAATTAGGTGGATAATTAGGCTAAAAGCAGACCGAGGAAAAGGACTCAATGACAGAATCCCTATAAGACCTATTCTGAAGAATAGGAAACTTTTTAAGTAGTTCTATTTCATGCTTCAGTAAGTGTGTGAGAAATGAATGTTGTTTTGAGATAACATCACATATTTCTCTGTTAGGTACACTCTCCATGTATTTTTTTGTCAGATTCTGAAGAAAAGGGAATTTTTAAGTAGTTTTATTTTATGCTTCAGTAAGCAGTGTGAGAAATAAATGGTCTTTTGATATAACACTATATATATTTTTCTGCTAGGTATATTCTTCATGCATTTTTTATTAGATGTATTTTTATGTATTTTTTAGCTTTTATGAAAGGAAATTTTCTTGTCTTTAACTTGTGTAGTGATGACTGAAGTAACATTCAAGTGACTTTACTTATAGAATATTGTAATATGGCAATTTAGTGTTTGTATGTCTTTAAGTAAGTCAACTGCATTGAAGCTTGTTATTGGTCTATTTGAATTAATTGGAGAGTATATATATATATATATATATATATATATCTTGTGAAATACTGTTCTCTGTTATGGTCTGAAGAAGTGGTGGTGACACCATGAAAGCGCTTCCCTCATGAATAAAAGATATTCCAGCTTTAAACAGTACTGAAGTCGTGACTTCCTACAACATTGTTTGGTCTGTTGGATGTTTTGTGTCATATTTTTGAACTGTTTTTCCAACAGCTCATTTATCCTTGCTGCATCTTGTTTGGTGTTATATTATTTTAATATCCATTCATTAGACCTTGAGCTTTCCCATGGGTAATAGAAATATGAAACAGTAACTGCATTAAAGCCATACTCCCTCTTAATTTAAAACCATAATACCTTTCTTTAGCAAATTCTGGGTATGCTGCAGGCATTCCAGAATCACTCTTTCTTACTTGGACTAACAGTTTTCCCCATTCCAGTCAAATACTTAAATAATTCCACTGTACTTGGGGGGGGGGGGCATTACAGAAAAGCTACCCATAAACCTCTGATGTCACATCTCCACCTGCAGAGCTACAAAGGCAACCATCACCAATACTGGTGACTAGAAAACAAATCATATCCTGAAACCTCATAACCATGGATGAGAAATACCTTAATCAGCATGCCGAAACTCCACCCATGCCATACTCTCCATTCACTCAATAACTAATCTTTCATTATACCAGTCACAATGAACAACAAACCCCAAATATCTGACTTCCCAGCTGGGAAGAGGGGGAGGATGAAGAACACGAGCAGCTTTAAGTATTGCTCTTAGAAAGTAGATAAAACCTGAGGTGTTGTTTTGACATACATTTCAGAAACATATGAAGTCTGAAGATAAAGTGTCTGTCATTATTTAACGATTTCGTACTAAACATTTCAGCAAACCACGCTTTCTATGAGGAACATACCAATCTGTGAAGCAACATTTGGATATTCTGTGAAAAATGTGACAGAATACATGTTATAAATTAACTTACAATAAATATTTTTATAAATATCATTTAACTGATGTGAATCAAATCCACAGCGCATGATCCATACCACCATTTTTAATAATGCCCACCTGCCTAGTCCCTGCACAAATAAACATAACAAGAAGTCACACCCTTAGACACTACACAGATAAGACACAGCAGAGGAATGCTGTCCGTTTTTTTCTTACAGTAGCACATATACTTCCTGTGTAAATAAGTAAAACCTATACCCATTCATAATACAGAGAAGACCCAAAGCTATCACCTGAATGACAGCCAACAGATGGCTCCAGAAAAAAACTATTTCCAGGCAGTACAATGATCTCTGAATCATCTGAGTTGTTGCTGAAGTAAGTCACCCATCAGCGAAGGGCTCTTAAATAGGAAGATCTTACTGCTCCTTCCTTCTAGACTGACTTGCAGATAACCCAGCTTACTCATAAGCCTTCCTTAGCCTCTACGGCCATTTTCTCATTAAAAGGGTGACCTTTCACCCTTTTCATTCTTGGCTCTGATGCTGACTTCTTTGTGGAATATTCATTTTGCTTCTTTGCAAACATTGATGAAAAGTATCCATTTGACGTGTTTCCTTTTTCTGCTCAACCTCAATCTATTTTAGTTACACTTTCACTCTTTTTGCCTTGAAATGGGTTTTGAACATCTTTAGGAGGCTTTATCACCTTCTTTAAAAGTACTTAATAACTATGACAGTCTAAAGACATTTCTTTTCTAAAAGTCCAACTAGTTGCCTTTTAATTGCTCTGTTGCCTGATTCCAAAAGACATTCTGACTGCACATCCTAAATTAAATAAAATTTTAAGAAATAACACTAATTTTGCTTTTAGCAACTGTCAAAATTTGAAACATTA
This sequence comes from Protopterus annectens, assembly GCF_019279795.1. NCBI lineage: Eukaryota > Metazoa > Chordata > Ceratodontiformes > Protopteridae > Protopterus > Protopterus annectens. The sequence continues at coordinate 518,623,944 of NC_056749.1, forward strand.
TGTTATAATGAAATGAAATTGGTCAAGAATGCATATATTCCTAGAAGAAAAAAAAACACAGAAACGTTTCTTTGTTTAAATTGTTCTTGTTGTAAATATATTATTAATTGCACTCAGTCCATACATCCTAGTAGTGAGAAAAATATAACTTTATCTGCTACGCTACTTGTAATACTGAAAAAAAAACTGTTTATTCAGCTACTTGTTATTTATGTCCTATTTTCTATGTGGGCAAATGTATTAGGAAATTAAAAGAAAGAAAAACTGAGCACTTGTTGAACATAGGGAGGGGATAACTAATTTGCTCAATGAAAAGGGTTTACAACATACTTTTAAATTTAGAGTTATTTATAAAATAATAGCAAGTCTGTGAGGGGGGGGTGATATAAATGCTAGAGTAGAAATAGTTGAGCATAACTGAACCTTGAGGCTGGAAGCTGATAAATTTCCATGACTTAGTATAGTCGTAAGCCTCAAGCCAGTCTTGAAGTATAAACAAGCTAGAGTGTGAAAGTAATTTTGTGTATGTATACATATCTATCTCTCTCTCTCTCTATATATATATATATATATATATATATATATGTGTGTGTGTGTGTATGTGTGTGTGTGTGTGTGTGTGTGTGTGTGTGTGTGTGTATGTATAAGTTTTTAGATTAATTTTTATGTGCTTCTTTAAATTATTTAAACACTACAGCTGCTATATTATTTGAAACATTGTAGCTGATGAATTGTTACACTTTATAGGTGTTCCTGTGCATGTGATGAGTATATAAAAACTTAATTGCTGAGCTTGTTCAATTTGGACTTATGAATGAAGTTTTTCTAAAAGCTTTGCTTATTTTTATTACTTTATTTGTCTAAATAAAAATTTTATCTGGTGTTGAAAGTTTGGCATTTTTTGGTGTTCTTTCATTTGATTTATTTTGCTGTTGACTTCATTTATATTGAGTTCCTGGCCTCTATGTCAAAATTAAGAAAGAAGGCAACAGGTTTGTAAGCAAGTAGGGGTTATTTTGTAAAAATAAGATTCTTATTAAAATGCATATTTGCTATAGAGGTAGCTATTTGGCATAGAGATCAGATAGATTGGGTACTTATCTTTGTAGAGACTATTAAATATGCAAAAATATAAAAGAAAGTTAAATTTTGTGTACCCTAATAATGGTAAGCATTACTTCTTTAGCTCTTTTGCTGTGTGCAGAACTAAACATTTTATGCTGTAAGCACATCAAGCTTGAAGTATTTTTGCTAGGCAAGGCAAATCATTCATTTAAAGAACAGATCAGTGAACATATCACTGACATTAATGAAGCACAGAGCAGTAATGAATTATCTAGATATGCATTAGACATAAATGATAAACTTCTTTTTAAATTTCAGGTTTTGCCCCTAGTATATATGAGCAAGAGTGGTGGTGATGCTATTAATAATACCAAATCCCTAGAATATAATTGGATCACTGAACTTAAAGTTCATAGATTTTTCAAGGTTAAATGATTATGTATCCCTGAAATCAATTCTTAAAGAAAAGGGATTGATACACTGAATTAATTTAGCAAAGTATTTCAGTGGCATGTAGTTTTTAAAACTTTTCTGCATGTTTTTGAATGGTACTTTTTTAATGAGGACATGTGACTTTTTCTTTTAAATATCATGAACTTTTAAGAAATATGTGATGAAGCAATACCAAAAACAAATTTATAAAAAATAAAGAGCTTATTAGTGCATTATGAATGAAGCTGATTTTGGTGTTTATAGATGTTTGCACTTTGAATGGAAGTTTGTACTCGCACTCCACCATTCTTGACAGAATCTTATAGTAAGCAAAATGTAAACACCAGTCAAAGGAATAGGTTTAGTCACTAGTGGTTATAGAAAGAAGTAAGCTACCTTCAAAATAAAAGAAGGAAGAATATATTTAATTTGAAATTAAATCAAGAGACTATCAGCAGGAGGAAAAACACTGCAGAGGGAAAAGATGTAATGAAGATAGCTGCTTGGTTTGACACAGAATAGCAACAGTTAAACGAGTCAGTATAAAACTAGTATAAAAGTAGATTAAGACTGAGTTATGGCATTTATCCATAACTCAATTATTTTAAATCAGAAAAACAGAAACATAGAATAAGGAAGGAAAAAGAAATTTGTGAATGATATAAATGAAACATTTATAAATAAATAAATGAAACAAACAATGTGTGAGATAATCTTACAGAATAGTAGTATGACTTTTTAAAAACAAATAAGAGCATGTATATGTACAATAGATAATAGAAACTGGTATTATACTGGCAAGAGATAGGAAGACCATTGCAGAATAAAGTTTTGTGATTGATGAAAGTCTAATTTCTTAAACACTGGAAAGTAGTGAGAAGCTAGGAATGATGCAGTCAGGAAATAATATATTAGAAAGTAGGGGAAATATTAAGAAGGTAAAAAAAAAAAAAAAACTTAAAATGGCTAGATCAGAAGGATTAAAGCATATCAATTATTTCCAGACAGGTGAATCTTACAAATGAATAATTTGTTTAAACACTGGCTTTGAGCATGGGACATTCTGAAGTATTTGGTCTTTGGGATCAGAATTCTTATCCATATGAAATGAAAGTATAGGGATAAAAAATCTTACAAGCCCTTCACTTTGATAAATAATTCTCTTAAAAAATAATTTCAATATTTTTGTTAAAGTATCAGTCATTGCAAGTAACTATTAATTATACATGATTTGCCTGTACTTTGATGAGAGTCACAACTGATGCTTATAAAATATCTCAGCATATAAAATATGTTGGCATGAAACTGCAAAAATGATGGCAGATAGTAACAGACTTTGAGGCTGTATTTAGTAATGTGAGTTGACAAACACTATTGAGAATTATGGCAGAAAAGGGCTTTATATCATAGTTAATCAATGCATTCACAGCCTTATATGATTAGAATTGGCAGCAAGTAAAACAAATCAGCAAGTACATCTTAAACAGACATAAAACAATCAGAGATATGAAACAGTTGTATATTACCAACATGTCCCTTTATTATGTACATCAAGAAAGCATTTAAAAAAGTGGAAGAGCCAAGTATGTATGGCCCAGAGTGTTAAAGAATATGTCACAGATCCAAAAGTTATGCAGGTTAACTACTGGTTTTACCTACAAAAATTTGTTACATAAAAATCAAATTAGAGCGATGAAGAAGTTTGCTCACAGCCATGTTCTCTGAATAAATGCTGATAAAACCAAGTTATAAGTTTATAACAAAAGTTCATGAATGTAGGTCTAATTAAGGCAGAAATTACTGCAAGAAGTTTCTAGGTGTACCTGTGTGCTCAGATCATGGACAAGATGTGTTCTTGCAGCCATTAGATTAAGAAAGACTTGATTCATTCAATTACAAAATGCTCCTTTTATTCTTACACAAGGAAATATTTGGAACAAATTATGATTATGTGATTCAGAATGATCCGAAGGAATTGCTTTTCCTTTTATTTATCACCAGGGATCAGTTTACCATAAAATATATGGCAACTGTTTTAAATGAACATGATGTAGCAAGTGGGTTTTAAATATCCCATGCTTGTAATCACATTTTAACAATTTTTTTTAACACAGCCAAGAAAGGATTGGACAACTGACTGCATGAATACACACAATAATATAACTGGCCTTTATTTGAAATCATTTTCATTTTAATATGGGAACTGGTTCTGGTCCATGGATCTTTATTGTTTATTCTGAAGTCAGTCGCTAATTGTATTATTTTTCTAAAAAAAAAAGAAACATTGTATGTTCAGTGATATACAAAAGTTAAATCATACCTTTACTCCACAATGTTATCTTCTTTTACTGAAGTGTCCAAAAATACATATATAAAAGATTTGAACCATCTGCATAAACAAGTAGCTATTTCATCAATTTGTTTAAACAGTGCAGTATATTGTCTTTTGCTAACATACTTAAATTGATGTTTACTAGCTGTATTCTTTAAAAGATCTGTTCATTTTCTAAGCAGACTATAATGCGAAAGTTATGGATTTAAAATGAACTATTATTCTTTCCTGATGTGCTAATTACATGACCTGCACATGAGAAAATAAAAAGGATGTCATCATGTCTTAGTACTCTGACAGAAAACATCAGAACATAGACATTGTAATACTTTTTAGACCAAAAACATGGATTTCCAGTATAGTTTCTACATTATCTATTTTGTATAATGTGTGGGTCCAATAAATATATCACAATGCCTCACTATTGCAAGAATGTTTACACTGTATTTTCTTTTTAATCATGGAAATGTCTATTAGATTTTACCTTTAATGCAAATGATCCATAAATATACAATTTGAAATAATTTTGTATACTTTTTCTACTCTTCTGCCATGATTAATTTTTTATTATTCTATGTATGTATGCTTTCCATTTCTGATTAATTGCAACAGCTTGATCAGAATATAGGCTTGTAATATCGCACATCTATTTTAACAAGCCTAACAAATTTTGTTCTAGTGGAAAAAATAAGCTTCTGTTTGAATAAGCACAATTCAATTTAAAGCAGATTCTCATAACTGATTAGCATCGAAAATGAATGACTAGACCACATTTTATGCAAATCAATATTACATTTTAAAATACATTTTATGTTTTTACAATAATATGTTGTCAATTCTTTAAAAAAATGACAGTTTAGCATGTCAATGTATGTAATTAGAATTTATGACAAACTGTTCCAGCCATCTGTTAATGACTAGGTTTCAGTGAAATTTCAGAAAAATGCTGAATATATAGAACTGTATGATGTTAATCTCTCTGAAATTTTCTCAGTTGCAATGCTCAGAATAGCAATGAGGTATACACAGATCATTTCTGCTACTTGTAGTTCCAAAGTATCTGCCAGTGTTATCTAGGATTTTTTTGTAGGACTAAATGATACATTTTCTTATCATATAGTGATGTACACCTTTCTTTATAATCTGGCTGGTGCAACCAAGCTATGCATCCTTTTAAGTACTTGTAACATTTTTTTATTTTTCTCCATCTTATATAACTGCAATGCCTTTCTTTTGCAATCTAAATAATTTTAGCACTTATACTACATCTCTGTTATTGACCAGTTCTGTAATTTTTCAGCTACGCATTGTCTTGTTTTTGAAACTACATATATTTGATTTGTATGTTATATGTTATACTGAAAATAAAATGTTCCTCCTCTTGGACAGGCACCTGCTGTAATCATCTTGGAAGACAATTTTGGTTGTACTGGTCATGTACTGCTGATTAAGATAACATAATAGACTTTGCCCAGTGAGCTAACTGATGTTATGATGTTATGAACCTCAATTTTATTCAGTCACTTCTATGAAATAATACAAATATTCCAAATTTGTTTTAAACATCTCATTTCAGTGATAATTTTTCTCACAAATTTACTTTTTATCTAATATGATTTTCTTTACTTTTTAAAACTCTTTAGCACATGCTGCCTGTTGACAATCTGCCCCATCCTGGCTAACTGACCAATCCATCCCCCATCACTGGGTTATGCACTGGAAGGGGCCATCACTTAGACAGCCACAAGGGGTGATTTGAGGTATTTTTCTTTAGCCCTACTGTCTTCAAAAATGCCTAGCTTGCAGAGTTAAATGGGGACATACAGTGATCTTATACACGCTGACAGTCCCTCACTTCTGGAATGAACATATCCAGAATGCAGCCCCACCCCCCTCTGCTTAAGCACAGGAGTGGCTTCCCAGGCATCAACCAGAAAAAACAGCACTTCCTCGTGTGTTCCCCTAAGTGCCCACTAGCCTACCCACTCCTGGTACAGGTGAGCTGGCCCTGCTTCTACATGTTTCTCTCTCTCTGCTTGGCTTCTCCAGTGTTGCTTGGGTAGCAGTAAGGGCTCCATACCTCTGCATGACAGAGACAGGCTTATCCTATATGGTTTTCAATGCAGAAAACTGCTTGAACTACGGGTATTAATTCAATGCAGTTCAGAGCTATTATAAATTAATAAGAAACTTGCTTGATGAGAAACATACACATTTTTGCCTAATAAATTAACACACTATGGTTATCTGTTTTCCCAGTAAATACATATCTAGGGAAACGTAATTATAAGTCTATCAGTATATGGTATAAAGAATAAAAACATGAATAATGCTCTCTACCATCATACTTTGCTTTATGCTTCCCAGAATGAATTTAAATTTGGAATTTTAGAGCAAGTTGACATTACTCCTAGGGTTGGGGATTGGAAGAATAGATTGGAATATAGAGAACAGTTGTGGTAATTTAGACTGAGTCCCTTTGCCCCCCACCCCCCAGTTTAAATAATTACATTTTTGTTCAACCCATCTTATAACGTCATACAGTTAAATTACAAAAATTAATAAAAGGTAGATTTTAAACATGTTTTTAAAAAACATGTTATATATGTATAGAACATACAGTTCTTTGTAGAAGGTGTAATGTCTGCATTAAATGTGCAGACATCATTTTAAAGGAAAGATTAGTTATTTAATACATGTTTTAATGGCATTATTTGGTATATATATATATATATATATATATATATATATATATATATATATATATATATATATATATATTTATAAGATATTATATGCAATGATATGTAATGACTGAAAAAACTTTGTATTGTACCTGTGTTTATGTAAATTTACTCTGTCTGTGGAGCTTTTCTCCCCGGGACTCCACTGAAAATGGACATATATATACAGTTGGGCTATCCCAGTCAACAAATGTAAAATAAAATAAATAAAATAAAACATTCTAGAAAGGGATGATATATGTGATGAGTTTACTCTGAAAAAATCAAGGATGTATAGGAAGAAAGCGCTTAATATATTAAAACAGTTTCAGAATTTGGGACTTGGTGTCTCTTTATTTGTAGTAGATATGGAGCACGGAGTCATGGTTGATGCTCTCTGATACCACATTGTCACCTTATTTGTACAATTATAGATACATATTATTAGGCCTAATAACACAGTTCTCTATAGATTCCTGATGTTTAACTAACCTGTTTAGCTATCATTACAGGACCCATGGTGGTGGAACTGCGGTAGCATTGTCGCCTCACAGTAAGACACTGTCCGGTTCGATTCTCAGCTAGAGCATCTTCTGCATGGAGACATGCGTGAATGGACGTACCTTCGTTGAAGGTTGTGCGTCAGGCCTGGCAAGCCAGTACGTAAAAATCAACTGCCAATCATTAGCGGACTGGAGTTCCGCTGTGGCGACCCCTAACCGGGAAAAGCCGAAAGACACAAACAAACAGGACACACTATTGTCATGCACAAAAGTAACTTCAGTGGCTGGAATTCTGGAATTCTGGCATTATTTAACCTGCTCAATGCTTGTCATGACACATAAGCTCCAGACAAATGCCAAAGTGTAAACAATCCTCTCCAACTCTACAGTCCCAAAAGATCCCTATTCTCTTCTGACAAAATGTTGTTCACTGTAACTAAATCAGTCAATATTGCTACAACTCTCTGTACTACTGCCATCTCTCTAAAACCTGGAATTATGTACATCTTTTTAAATATTAGAAAACAATAAGGATTTCAAACTACAATTAAAAGATCACCTAAAAAATGCTGGGTTTTCTCTTGTGCCTCTCCTGGGATGATCCAACTGCTGCCTCTCTCTGTCGTCTTCTTTGCTGGGCCTCTCTATCTCTATAAAGTCTCTAGTCATTAAATGGTGCTCATACTCCACCTGCTATAATCACCAGCTGGTCTACTGCTTTTTGTACTTCAAAGAACCACCTATGCTTATGGTCAATCGCACAATTTACAAAAATGCTTCTGTCATAAAGCTTTGTAACAAATGACATTATATTTCAATCATAAATACTCTGTTTTAATTTTCTCATACCTTATTCTGGGTCTGCATTAGAACATCGAAGTTTCAGGTCTTCGAATGTTCTAATATCGATACCTAGTAACCGAAAACCGGTAAGATCGAAAATTTAGAACATCAAATTTTTTCCTAGGCAAAAAATTTGCTGTTCAAAAACATACACACAATACAAACACACCAAACAAACAGCAATCCACACACATACACCTAAAATCTTACATCTAAACCTACACTAAACTGTGCATACACCACTATCTACCTACTTACTTTAACCCAAACCCTAACCCTAAGGTCCGTCACTATCGCACACACACCTCACCCATGCCCTAACCCTAACTCACCTCTCCCACCCTAACCCTCACATCCAAACATTTGCACACTTACCTGACCAGCGACCTAACTCTAACTCACCTATGCCACTCTAACCCTCATGTCCACACAATCGCACACTTACCTGAACCTGACCGTAACTTTCCACCGCAGAGCTGAAAATAGCGAAGCGACAGGAACGGACAACCAAATTCATTCCCTAGGAAAGAATTTGGTTATCTCAAACTTCGCTATTTTCAGCTTTCGGTTACTAGGTGTTGATATTAGAACATTCAAAGACCTGACACTACGATGTTCTAATATAGACCCCTTATTCTACTGTGTAGTATTTAAATAACAGGTGTGAAATATTTATCAAACTGTGCTGAATACGCATTGACCAAAAATAAGTTTATGCTTATTGTTTGAAATGTCCTCAGTATTGTTTTACTGTTTACTCTCTGTATTGTGGAGCTTTTCTTCCCAGGCCTCTGGTGAAAAGAGGCAGCTTGTCTACCAAGTCAGAACATCCTGATATACAAATATAATCAATCAATAAATAAGTAAGTAGATAAAAAAGAAGTCGCTTAAATGATCAAAAACTGGAATGACTGCTTTTCATATCAGAATGGCAGAAAAACAATTTAATAGAAGCATTTTAAATGTCAATGTTTAGAAAAGCAACATAATGGACATAGGCAAGCGATGCCAACTTTTCTGATTTGCAAGAAGACATTCAGAGAATTCTGCTGTATTATTTAAGACACGCTATGTAAAATAAAGTACTGCTTGCTAGTAATTCAAAAATAAGAAGTATATCTAATGATTGAATACTTTTTTCCTTTGGAACAAAAACAAATGTGAAATTAAAATTGAGCTTTCTCACATTATCTTGAATGTGTAACATCTGCAAGCTAAAGTGATGTTCCAGGTATTTGTTTTTAAAAAAACTACATGTATAATTCATTGTACCTGTCAGACAAATTGCTCCATACTACAGACATAATGATTTACTAATGAAGTCCTGACAGCTAGTATAAGAATAATATCAAATCGCAACAGAATTGACTGTAACAGAAAGCGACATTGCTAAAATAATTGAAGAACTGTGTTACTGGCATGTTATTGCAAAAATGGTCAGTGTTTCTTTTGTGGAACATATAAGTCGATATCATCATTATCTTAGCAGCACTGTATCAATTAATTCAAGGACACTGTATCAATTAATTCAAGGGCAATTCTAAAGGTTAAAAATCAACCAAATGTCTAAACAATATGACTTTTAATATTCAAATACTAAGTTAGCTACTTCAAAACAATGTTTGTCAAATTAAGGTAGGTAGGCAGTTAGACAGAACATATTACAAAATACCTTGAAGTTTGGTGCAAGATTTATGGGATGGTGGCCTAATGGTTAAGGTGCTTGCCTTACAAACACAAGGTGCAAGGTTTGAGTCTCACAAGGGATAATTGGCTATGCTTACAATAGCTCGCAAGGGCAGTTAGCTTACTATGAACCTATGAACCTGTATGTAAATTTAAGTTTCTTACCAGCAATATATACAAAATGGAACTACCAAAGCTTTCTCTGATCTCTGGCATACAGATTTAATATTGCATCATTTTCCTACTCTCGATATAATCCAATTCTGACTAAAATGGCTTCCTTGTACACTTACTGTATGTTCCTGCATAAAGACTCAGTTTGCATTGTCATGCACATTATCTTGTATTAAAGATGTCAGTCTACTGAATGGAGTATTAATCAAGCTTCATCTCTATAAGTTCAGCTACCTGCGCTTTCCTCCAAGTTCCATTACATCCAATCTTCTAAATGAAAAATAAAATCAAGTAGTAAGGCATTTAGAGTCCTTCTGTAGACTTCCACTGTGTAGTATTCTCCACAGCCCTGGAAATGTTATGTAACTAACAAACAAAAAGTTCTAACAGGAAGACTAGCTACTAAGATTGTGTTTGAAGGGAATTTTAAGACTTTCTTTTACAGAGCTTGTGTTACTGCATTTTTTCAATGACTTTGTCTTTTTAGACATTATAATTGCTGTCATTAACAGAATACTTCATTTTGTTCTGATTTGGTTGTGGATTATTTCCTGAAGATACATAGCCTCTATTTTCTTTCACAACCACAATCATATTCAAAACTACTAGTGGTGTGGAGGACTCTAGAGTGTGTTATGATGTTTTCTACTTGACTGAGTGTGTATGGAACAACAGTGTGACAGTGTTCTTTGAATCTGGATCTGCTTAGGATTGCTTGTTATATTTCATCTTTATGAAGGGATTTACTTTTGGTTAAATGCTGTTAAGTATTTATTATGTTGGATTACGACACATAAGCTTGATATTGTTGGTATAACTGAAACTTGATTTAAACACAGCATAAACAACTATGAAACTGTACCCCAGCTATAATATCATCCCTTATGACCTTATAAAAAGGAAAAGTGGGTATATTGCTGTAATATTTCTCAATAACTATCACATTTTCCTGTACAAGAAACCAATATCAAAATCCAGTTCAACATAGCTAATTATTTCTTTCCTGAAAATAACAAATATGTATTACTGACTTTAATCCCTCCTGCTGACAATACAGCTGCAATGAAAGATATCCTATATTGGATATGCATAACAATTCCACAAGAAAAAAATGCTACTTGGTGATGTCAATATAAATTGGTTGGACATAACCTCTAACTCCCCTACATCTAGCATGACCGTATACTGTCACACACAGCTAATTAATAACCCCTCACATAATAGCAAGACATCACATTCCTTATCAGGCTGGATCTTATTATCAGACCCTATGAAATTCACCACCATAGGTACAATGTCAGACTCTCTCAGTGACCATCTCCCAATCTATACAACCATACATCTCAGACATCCACTCAAGCAGCATGTTTGTAAAACAACATGCAGCCTGTCCAGGTTTAATCTAGAATTATTTATTACTACTCTTTCATCTCCTGACTTGAACATCCTTAAAATCCTCTCCTTAGATGATACTGTAAATGAATTCAATATGACTTTCTTAAACATCTTATGGAGCCTTGCACCCCCCCCTCCCAAAAGGAAGAAACTAAAAACAAGTAATGCAGTTTGGCTAGCCAATAAAAGTAGAATGCTATTGCAAGATAGAGAAAAAGTGAGGAATAAATGGCAAAAATATAAAACCCCACAGCACCTCAGAAACTTCAGGATGCTCTACAACCATACTAAAAAGCAAATAAATGATGACAAAAAATATAACAACTTTCAGAAATATTCGTGTAGATGCAAATCTCTCACAGATTAAGTTTCCCTTAAAATACCCTGACTACCTAGACAGATTTTTTTTAACTGCTAGAGCGCCTTGTTTGTGCATAGTTCCATGTTGCTCAAGTTTTTTGTCTTATTGACCTATTGAATATTTAAATTTCCCTCACGTCTCATAGTAAATCAATAGCCATGGATATGCTCTTCCTGAATCTTGCTGTGGTCAGTCGGGTTGAGATGGATATTCTGAGGCATTGTAGCAAATTCCTCATGTACACTTCAACCCACTTATTCTTAACAAAAGAGATAAAGTATGCAAGAGGTGTAAATACATTTTAACTCTGTAGTCAAGACTCTCTCATACTTATTTATTTATTTGCCATTTGCTAACCGGGTTAGTCTGGCTGGGCAGGTACCCTTTTCCAGCAGAGATCTGAGAAGAAAAGCTCCAGATACAATGATTATAATTAGTTACAAAAGAGAAAATACAGATATAGGCAAAATCATATAATGAGAATATTATTTGTCTTAAAAGGTGCAATTAATGGCCTTATAATCACATGTAGTTGAGTATGGTTGTATGGTAGGGAAACAGGAGAGAGAGAAAAAGGAAGGACTAGGGGATAGGCAAGTTCTACTTATAGCTTAGAGTCAATGTCCAGGAAAGAGCAAGAGAAATATAGATGAGTGTTATCTGCTGCAGTGTAGAGGGTTTAAGAAGACAGTTGTGTTGATAACTGAAGTAGAAGTGGAAAACTTGTGAAGAGAAGAGTCTAGGATGAAGGAAAAAAATAAAGGTATTGGTTTTAAGGGAGAAGATATAACCAAAACGAATCCTATAAAGGTTGTCAGTGACACTTGCACCACGCCTAATGTACAGGTTAAATATCCTGCATATAAAACTACTTATGCTGAGGAACTTACAGGTAATCTTCCTAAAATACTAAGACCTCTTTGCACAGTACAATCAAAGAAAGGGTCCTCAGCCATCACATAAAAACTCCATTTAAATCACCACCCACAGCTACACACTGTAACACTTCAGGCAAATCAGCAAACAACCACATTTTCTGGTCACTGGTGATTCTATAGTGAGGCACACTGATGTCTCACTCACCAGACTGAGTAAAGAGAGAGTCACGTTTAGCTACATTTCCAGGGCTAGGATCCATCAAGTCATACAGGCACTCAGGTCATTGAACCACAGGTACCAGTATGACTCTGTCACCCATGTGGATGTTAATGACCTGAGACGTGCCTTCCTTAAGATATACATATATATATATATATATATATATATATATATATATATATATATGATCGAGCTCACTGATTATGTGTCTCAGGCAGTTATAAGCTTAGCACTGAGCAGCATACTACCTTTGTCAAGGATGATGCCACGTTACCAACAGAAAAGGATTGATTTTAACAATTGGCTTAGCTTCTGCTGTCAATCCAAGGAGGTACAATATTTGATGGCCTGTGAGGCATAGTTAACAGATCACACTGCTTTGCCAGGGATGGTCTGCACTTGTACCCTCTAGGCTTTCAGATATTGGCAAAGTCCTTTTCCACCCCATAGTGCCTTTTTTATGCAATTCCAAGTAGATAAAATTACTGACTTAACTGAACCTATGAAAGAATATCTGAAGGTGCTCAGTGCTAGTAAGTTATAAGAAACTCCACTCCCTGCAAGCCTTCCTCTCCTGGGAGGGTGTAGACATCCGTATAGTAACAGAGGCAAAGTTTAAAAACATGGAGAGTACCCATGCAATGCAAGGCTATAATGCTTTTCACACATTTATATCAGATACTGAACAGGAAGGAACTAAAGGTGGAGACGTCTTGGTCTATATTAAAACCAACTTCACAATCAGACTTGTTAAAATGTATGACCTACTGGACCTCATAATACATGTGCAACTCACCATAAACTGGGTCTCGTACCATATCCTTGCAACATATAGGTCCCCCTTCATGTCCCTGTCTCAATGTACTAAAATCCCTCACCATTCAACCCAATATGACATTCATGGTGGATCGATTAGGAATCCTACACCATTTCTAATGTACAAGCCCAGCGACTCATAAACTTTTTTTTAATACCAACTTCCTGGAACAGTTGGTCTATTCTCCTGGCAGTGGTACAAACATCTTTGAGCTTACGTTCATCACCAAATGTAATGTCTTCAGTCACCAGATCTGATCATAAGGCAACACTGCTTGAAATAAAATTACACCTATTCCTAGGCTAACCTCTCTCGATACATTGGCCATATTCCAAGCACCCACAAACCCAGTAAATGCCAGTGCATATACTGAGCTATGTACAAAATCTCTGTACAGCCATATTGATATCTGTATAGAGCAAGCTATGCTCACTCATATTAAGAATAACTCATACTCAAAAGACAAGCCACCCTGGTGGAATCACAATATAAATTGGTTATACAACAAAAGACAAAAAAATCTTGTCCAAGCATAGGAAGAACAAAGCCATATATACTAAAAGCCCCCTCACCAATTTAAACAGGCAGTTAAGTGGATTAATTAATACTTCAAAGGCTAAATTTGAAGAAAAATAGCTTTTCAAGCAAAGGACAACCACAAAGCTTTCAACAGCTATGTCTGTAACCTCAGGGGAAATATGTAACTATGCTCAGAACTTATTGTAAATGGCATCACCCACACTGAACCAGAGGTTGTTGCCAACCTTTTGGATGACAGGTTCAGCTCAGATTTCTCCCCCCTTCCTCCCAAAGGAAATATTATATACCACAATTGCCCCAACCATTACTAGGGAACAGGTCATCAATGCACTTTCCTAGGACAAAAACACTCCCTCAATGGGCCCTGATAACATCCTGGGATGCTTAATAAATAGCAAGAAACATGACATCTCTGGCCCACTTGAATCACTTTTCAGCTTGAGCCTACAGTCAGGTTTTGTGCCCAAGGAATGGAAGATGGATACAGTCATTGCCCTGCAAAAAGGGGGTTCAACCACTTATCCAGGTAACTACAGGCCCATAAGTCTGACTAGCCTCATCTTTAAGGTCATGGAAAGAATCATCATGAACATAATAACTGAGGACATAAGTAACCTGAAAATGGTAGACACATCACAGTTTGACTTTGTTAAAGGAAGGTCATGCATATTAAATCTGGTGGACTTTTTTTAGAGTCACTAAAGCATTAGATGAAGCAATAGTGTCAACACAGCTTACCCCAAACTGGCCAGAGCTTTTGATACAACACCCCATTCAGGCATTATAAACAAGCTCATTATTTAGGTATAAACCCTATTATCACCTGCTGGATAGCCATCTGGCTCACTGATTAGGTGCCAGGAGGTCAAAATTAGTGAGGCTACCTCCACCAACAGACCAGTCACTAGTGGAGTCCCCCAAAGGCTCAGTACTGGGTATGTTCCTTTTTCACATCTATGTCTCTGAAATGGAAGTAAATGCTGAAGATTTATGGTTAAGTTTGAAGATGATTGCAAGCTGGAGGGTTATCATCACCTCCCCTGCACTCAATAGCATTCTTCAAGAAGTCCTATCTCTAACTACAAATTATGTTATGGTCTTAAACTCAGTCTTAAGAAATGCATAATTGGGAAGTCAGCCATCCTGGCTAATTACCCTGTTGATAATACATCTCTAAGAGTCGACCCACTGGTCAGGACCTGGGTATACACATAGATAATAACCTTAACTTTGACCACCACATGGCCATAGTGTTGAGGAAATCCTTTTATGTTGTACAATGTATAAGTAAAGGCATGGCATCTAGGTCCCAAGAGGTCATTATCCCACTGTACTCTGCCCTTATCAGTGAAACAAAATCCTCCACTTATTTTGCCGCCTTCAGTATGTAAAACCAATGAAGAGCATGATGCACTAAACTAGAGAGTGACTTTATTTTATCATCTCTAGTAAGTCTTCTGTATTTTTTAACCATCTACTAAATGTTTGCAAAAGATTTCTGTCTCTGAGGGCAGCAGAAAAATACACAGGTAAATACAGGGATTCCACTCAAGTTCAAAACTGAAAAAATATGTCCACTGCTGTAAATTTCAGGTGAAATTACTATGCTGACATAGCACAAAGGAGCTGCTCCAACAGTATACTAAACAAAATGGATTTAAAACCCTTCAGATATTTGTGGGCACTCCATGGGGGCCCATGGATTCTATAGATGAAGTGCATTGATATCTTGACAGACGTCTTCAAATCTAGGGCATTTCCTAGGTCACTTAACTCAGACTTAACTAGGTATGGAAAGCTAAAATAACCAGAAACATCAGGAATTTGATCATGGCATTGCACACCTCCTGAATATAGCTGACATGGTAATCTTGGAACACCTGACGGATCCTACCTGAAGAGTGAAACAAAACCCACCCCTTATCTTGCACCATGATTATGCTTTGCACCATCTAACTCTCTTTCTGAGCTTGTATGCCAATTATTTAGGTCAGCATAAATGGTTTATCCCCAAATCATGTCTTAGCATATTATCCTGCAAGGCCCTCACCACCCCCCCCCCCCCACACACACACACACACATATGGGCTTTATTGTGAACATACAGAATGGAATTGTTCAAATCTCTATTAATGTACCTCTGTTGTTTCCTATTACGTATAGTGTTTACATTTGTCAATTCATCAATTGGTTCAGCAACCTAGATGTACATTCTTGTAAGTCTCACTAGATTACCATCTACAAAGCACACACTTCAAGCACAAGGGTATAGCTTTCCCTTTCATACTATGTAACCCAATCTGAGAGTGCATACAGCACCCCCTGCACATTAAGACCAGAGAATACATACAACATGGTCAGGAAGACAATATATTTGAGCAAAGCATCCATCATAAAGTAAAAGTAAAAAAAAAAATCAATAATTCAACAAGGCTTTAGTAATTATTACAACTTCAGCAACAGCTGACAAAAAACAAATACTAATCAACAAAGAATCAATGCAACTGACCACATAAACAATAGATGCCAAATATGAATAATAATGTTTGTCAGAATAATTTACTCTCCAAGGGTCAGTGAGCTAAAACTAAAAACATCCTCATTACTCTCTCCCTCCATTAACTGACCAGGATTTGCCCTGCAGCATCCTGTCATGGGTGAAATATTGTACTGTAATAAAATATATAAACCAGCAGGAGATTGCACTTCCCAGCAGTTCTTGAAACTCTTGAGTAAAGTCTAGAAAGACTCAAGGTTCCTCATGGTTTAGGCCCATGTCTCTCAACCTCTTAGAGCAAGAAATCTGAGCAAAGCCATAAATAATGGGAGGGGGGGCAAAGGCCCCTAAATAGGGACAATTTTTAAATAATAGGCTTACACATCTAGAAAGTTGATAGAATAATAGATTTTGCATAGGCATGAATTTTCCAAAGGGTATTAAGTCTGAAACTCAAATGCCTGTCAATATTTTCTGACATTTGTCTGCAGTGATTTGCCAAAGATTTGGCAAGGAAAACACAATTTAATGAGGAACAGACTATAAATATGAGGCAAAAATCTGGAGATTCTGCAAAAGTCTGGACATTTGAGAGATATATTAAGGCCACGCACATACACACACACACACACACACACACACACACACACACACACACACTGCTGAGCATTATATACCCAGTTTTGGTATGTACCTTAGGCAGGCACCACCTCCCCTTTTGGTCAGACTCTGTGTCTCAAAGTCAAGTTTATAACTCATTGGGGTAAAGAAGCATAGCAATGCAATCCCATCCCCACTAGGATCTGCATATGACATTTGTGAAGCTATGGTTTAACTTGGCTGCCTAACAAAACAAAATGTGGGCTTCTGGCTTCTGGAACATACTTGAATATCCCCCAGGCATAATGTCCATGGATATTTACTCTATCAGCTGCTGCCCAGTTAAAATTGTTTAGGCCATTTACTTAGCCTGAACAGAGCTATCAATCTCAGCTATCATGCAATCACACCATCACATGGTAGCTTCACAATAACACTAACAATAGTATGCAGATACATCAATGAGCACTCTTTAGTATTAAGAAACACAATCTCCAGCATTAACTGCAAAAAAGCACAGGAAATGCTATATTATAATTATTGTGTTACCATTAACCAAATCAAAACAGTGATGAAGGTGAATGTTTGCAGACTGAGTGAGTTTCTATTGAATTCTAAAAGATTTTTCACAGCAGCCCTAATGATTTCAATCACATATTCCATGGGGCGCACACACGTATGTATGGTACCCAGTGGTAAAAGCTGCAAAAATATATACCTGCTTTAACTATTATTTTTTCTAATGACTCCAGTCTTTAAAATTCCATTTCATTTTCTGTGAAGTTAGCATTGTGTGCTAACTGAACAAGCAGGGGAAAATGATTTTACAAACAAAAGAAAAAACTTCCATCTGTTTATAAAAGATTCCCCCAGCTTCACTAACCTGGTTTCAAAGAAGATGACCCCATTCATGACTTTGTACTACTCACTGATTTTAGTATGAGTTTCTGGTGAAAGCTTTATCTGCTGGTGAAAGCCTTATCTATCTATTTATCTTTGTTTTCCCAGAAAGTCTAACTAAGATTGATTTCATTTTCATAGGAGGCCCAGGGACAAAAGTTCCACAGTTAATACAGATACAAGTACAAAGAGCATTATAAAATACATTCATAAAGTAACGTGGTAGTATTTTTTCACTGTACATGGAAAAAAAGTTATAGAGTTTTTTTTTAAATTTCAAAATACAAAATATACATACATATATAAAAACATTGAGGCATTTTTCATTGTGGATCAGATATGTATGTACATTTTAGGATGTAGAGATAACATGTCAAAAATTGTATGTACTGAAATTGAACATACACAGCTACTAGTAAGTTTATAGATATTTTAGAAATATGTTCGGATGCTATGTAGGTGTTTTCAGAAGTAAAGCAAATAAGTCAGTTACACACACACATGGGTTATGACTGAGTCATACTGGTTCTTGTGGTCTAATGACTTGAGTGCATGGGTGATTTGGCAGATCCTGGCCTCTGGTAGCAGACTGACCATGATAGCCTGGTCAGCTGGGTATCTACAGGTCTCACAGTGGAGTCGCCTATGACTAAAATACTGGGTAGGGTGTTGTTTTGCCTTATTGGCTTTGTAATTGAGGCTCTAAAGGGAGTGGATGCATGTGTTGTCTTGCATATTGTTTTGGCGGACTGCTTTGCAGTTGCCGGGGATTCTTTGTGTAGGTTGTATGTCTAGGAAGGTTGCTTTTAAGTGCCTCAGCATATGCTGCTCTATGTGCTGGGTCAATACTATGTGAGTTGGGTATAATTCTTACATTACTGACAACCAGATTACTATTTTGAATGCTTCTGTGTGAGAGTCATGCCTCCAGTGACATTGAGAAATGATGTCTCTCGCATACTATTTCCTTTTTTTTTAATGATTTGCTTGGTTGTCAGTGAACAAGAGACAATTCCTACATTGCCTCAGGATATTTTATCTACCAAGCTGGTTGTGCAGAAACTGGGAAATTGTCCATTCAAGGTGTCAGGTCTTTTAAACTGAACTATAAAGGGGTTGTACAGCAGGCTAAATGAAGTGCTGTTAGGGTAGAAATTATAGCTAGGTTATGCATAACTGAATTTGTTTGACAATACTCTTCAGCACACAAACAAAGTTACTCTTTGTAGAACTGAGTAGCACGTAAAGTTCCAGGGGACGTTTTCTAAGGAAAATTTAGTTTCTAACTGCCTGCATCTATACAAGGCACTGCCAAACACCACTGAGTGATGAGCAGCAGAATTTATAGAATCAGACTAAAGTGACTAATCTAACTAAAACCCATCTGGTTAATGAAGGAATCTCTCTTTCTGTTGCTAGAATTGCAGCCCAGTATTCTTAATGTAAAAACACACTCTAGTTAACCAGGATCAACAGTGATGAAGTGGAGAAAGTCCAAACTACAAAGTTTCTGGGGGTACATATATCAGAGGATCTTTCTTTAAGTACAAACAGTTTCGGGTTGGGAGGGTGGCCTAATGGTTAAGGTGTTTGCTTTAGAAACACAAGGTACAGGGTTTGAATCTCACAAGGGATAACTGGCTAGGTTTAAAATGGCTCACAAGGGCAGTTAGCCTAGTACTAACCTATGAACAAGCACAGGCCATCTAATTAAAAAAGCCCACCAGTGGCTACATTGTCTAAGAAGGCTTAGAAAAGCAAAGCTGTCTATGAATGTTCTAAATACCTCCTACAGAGGAGCCATCAAGAGCATTATCACCAGCTACTGCACTGTATGGTTCAGTAACAGCACAATGGCTGAAAGGAAGAAGCTGCAAAGAATAATAAGAACAGCAGAAAACCTTGTGGGCACTAGTCTTCCTACCTTACAGGAGCTCTTTGAAATTAAATGTAAAAAGAGCAAAATACTGAGTGACACTTCTCACCCAGCGTGTGGTTGGTTCACTAAACTTGCTTGTAGTAGAAGGTTACGGAGCATCCACTGCAGGACCCCCAGATTTATAAACAGTTTTTATCCATCTGCAATCAAACTCATTAATGCAGACGTAAATCTGGATGCATCATAACTATAATAGAGTGTTACCCTCTCATTCTTTTTCTTTTCCGTACGGTAATTCTATTTATTTAGTGCATATTAAAATTAATATATTCTCATTTCAATCACTTCCTTATGTGCAATATCACCCAATCTCACCTCTGTGCATGGTGTACTTTTCTTTTAATATGTTAATCATCTAGTAGTCACTGTTTTCCAGTGTAAATCAAAGGTATACAAGCATGTGTGTCAGCTACGTAGATATTTACCTTTGTACTACAGTTATTGTTTATTGTTTTATGCCTATCATGTCTGTCATTTTGCGTTTGTTTTCTCCTGTAAAAGAGCTGACTCTCCAAATTTTGTTTAGGTAGCACTTGTGTTTCCTAAATGACAATAAAGTTTCTTTGAATCTTTGAAGAGTGAAAAAGGTACGAGAAACAAATCAAACAACTCAATACAACAAGTAATTGCAATCAGACTTTAAGGCTGACAAGCCAGCAATTAGGAAAATACACTTTAAGGTGATCCCAAAGCACACTAGCGGCAGTTAGACAAAGGAAAAGCAAATAAACTTTATATTGATGAAATGCAGAAAAATGCAAAAAAAAATGAATAATAATAATAATAATAATAATTAGAAAATACGCAGCATTATTCAGAAGTAATATATTCTCCATCTTTTTCTTCTCTCACCAGCAGCAAAACAGGAGAACTCATTCAAAATCAATTCCCGAAAAGCAGTTCCCAGACTCACCAGTGATTGGTAGTTGAATCCCAGATGTTATAGATTTTAAAAGAAAGCAGAAAAGAAGTGACTAAAATGCTAATTATTGTAGGGAGTTCTAACCAAGTAGGTGGATGTGAGTTATACAGTGATTTCTCATTCGTACTGAAAAACCTGCATGTTGATTAGGCTGCCCAAACAGCATGGCCATTGTAAATCAAGCTTATACCAATACAAAAAAAGTCTGGCCACTGAAGTACCATTAAATGGCCTGCCTTTTCTATTGACATATGCTACAGAGGGCAGACCAAACACAAGAAAAATTAAGTGCATTCTGTAAAACTAACAATATGGAAAGGTATCTGATTTTCTTTGTATTGCTGTACTGTCTTGCCAGAATATTGTACCCCTGAACTGTCCAGATTTTCAGTGAATGTCCATATTTTTGCCTCATAGTTAAAAAAACAAAAAAGACAATGGAGATTCTTTTTTCTCCATTGCTTCTGTTGAAAAGCACGGATATACTGTGCAAGCATGGAAAAGGGTCCCGTATGTATGCACAGTAAATTAGAAGATGTGGAAGAATGGGGAAGGAACATTACAGTACAGATATACAAAGACATCATTTAAAAAGGGAAGCAATTCCTTTCTTAAATAATATCATTGTATATTACCAATAACCCACTCCAGGATGTGCGTAATGCTAGATTTACCCATGTCTGCCTTTTGTTTGATCACTCAGTCATTGCCTTCATGATCAAACCACACCAACCATGGGTAAATCCAGCATTACTCATACACAGTCGTACATCATTCCTTAAACAGATGCTGACTCAGGCTTCAAGAATCTAAGAAGAGGGCCTTACCAGATTGATCTTTCAGTGCTCAATAGAATGAATAGTTGAGAAAAGATGAGGAGGAGCTTCTTAAGCTAAATTTACAGTACAGGCGAGCAACTTAAAAAGCGCACGTTTAAAAAACAGGAACTAAGTGGGAAGAAAATCATCAAGCCTATGGATTACCCAAAAACAGGAAATAAAAGCAGTAAATAAAATGCAGTAACAGGTAATGCAGAAGGCAGCTCTAGAAGGCTGTAAAAGTAAGTACAGACGCAAAGAAAGAAAATAAAATTAATTCAGTTGGGGTTTGCTGTTGGAGCTTGTGGAAGTTTAAAGCAGAAAATTTCAAGTTTATGGTCAGATTTCAGTAGAGAATGAGATAACATAGGGGTAGTGTAAAAGGCGACCATATTTTAAAAATTAAAAAAATCAGGTCAACAATGCTGCGTTTTCTAGTATGTGTATTTGTTTATTCAGTCCGGGAAGATTTTGGTATTTCTTCAGTGATTTTGCATCTCAAATATTAAGGCATGACTAAAGGATGTAACCTTTTGTTTACTACTTATTTTAACATATAAAAAAGGCACATTTTATTATGATACAACCAAAGTTTCTTTTTTATTTCATTAGATAATTTTACAGCTGATTGTTTCAAAGATGTCAGCATTGAGAGCTGTTAATTTGTACATGGTTGGGCATAATAAACAGGGGTGTAATGGCCTAAAACCACATTTCCAGTGCAAAAGAGGTAGTAGGTGCAACAAACATAGCAAGATGTTAGTTACGCAGTAATTAAGTGAATTGGGGATTATTCACTTCCTACTCAATCCAATGCCGAAGAGTGTGTGTGTGTGTGTGTGTGTGTGTGTGTTTTCTCCAGTTAAAATACAGTGGATATAAAATGTGCACACCCCCCTGTTAAAATGCCAGGTGTTTGTGATATACAAAAATGAGACCACAATAAATCATTTCAAAACTTTTCCCACTTTTAATGTGACCTATAACCTGTACAAATCAATTGAAAAACAAACAAATCTATTAGGGGAAAAATATAAAAAATAGAAAAATACACAATAAGCTGGTTGCATAAGTGTGCACACCCTTAAACTAATACTTTGATGAAGCACATTTTGCTTTAATTACGGCATTCAGTCTTCTTGGGTACACACCTGCCGTCACTTAAAGAGACTCTGATTAACCCCAAATAAAGTTCAGCTGTCCTAGTAGGATTTTCCTGACATTTACTCAGTTGACTGCTACAGCAAAAGCCATGGTTCGCAGACAGCTTATAAAGTATCAACATGATCTCATTGTTGAAAGGTATCAGTCAGGAGGAGGGTACAAAAAGTTTTCCACAGCATTGGATATACAATGGAACACAGTGAAGACAGTCATCAAAAAGGGGAGAAAATATGGGACAACAGCGACATTGCAAAGAACTGGACGTCCCTCCAAAATGGATGACAAGACAAAAACTAGTCCGGGAGGCTGCCAAGAGACCTACAGCAACACTGGAGGAGCTGTAGGAATTTCTGGCAATTAGTAGTTTTGTACTACATATGACAACAATCTCCTGTATTCTCCATATGTCTGACCTATGGGGTAGGGTTGCAAGACGGAAGCCATTTCTTACACAGAAAAACATCCAGGCCCAGCTAAAATTTGCAAAACAATACGTGAACCCAACAACACAGCAGGTGAATCGCTCTTTTCTAATTTGGTCTCTAAAATATAGAACTCCTTACCATCTCACATAACCTCCATACCATCAATATCTTTGTTTAAATAGTCTCTAAGAACTCACTTTGCAGCTACTTGGCTCTGCTCTTGTACTGGTCCAGGATAGTCCTACCATCATTTCACTATCCTACTCAGTCTATGATAGATAACAGATTGTGTCTTTCATTAAAGGTAAAAGTATGATTCATATATCATTACTTGTCTTATCAAACCAACTTGTATATCTGTATGAACCATTATTGCATATTTGCAACTACTTACAAATGATGGATTCTTCCAAAATGTTCATGACTATTGTATATTCTCACTTGTATTCATCTGTTAACAATATTATTATGCATAACTATATCACCTTTGTACTTTATTGTTTTTTTTGTGGAACTTTTGTTCCGAGCATTCACTGAAAATGTATATGTGTCCAGTGGACTTTCCTGGTTAACAAATGTAAAATAAATAAAAATAAATGAATAAAGTCTCCCAAAAGCATGTGGGAAAATGTGTTATGGTCTGATGAGACCAAAGTTGAACATTCTGGCCACAATTCCAAAAGTCACGTCGGTCTATATTATCATATTGCACGCTCAGAAGAGCGAACGACAGATAATCGACCCCAGGTATGCAAAAGCTTACAATGTCTAAACTTTAGAACAGTGATTATTTTCCAATGGAAAACAATGGCTGTTCTGAAAAAATAAATAAATAAAATAAAACATTACTTAATGTGGGAGGCTCTGCCCCCCACACCAGCCCCTACTTAAATATACCAACTCCAAGATCTCACTACAGTGATGAAAAGGCAAAGTAGCGAAAGTGGCCAAATTAATTCTTTCCCAGGGAAAAAATATGCTGAAAAGCCCCTCTTCACAATTTTACCTTTTCGCGCTTTACTGTTTGACAGACGCATTCAACAACCTGCATCTGCGATGGCAGAATAGGGAACCAAGGCACGCTTGGCGCAAAACAACACTTTGCATCACCAAAAGAATACAATCCCCACAGTGAAGCATGGTGGTGGCAGGATCATGCTTTGGGGTTGCTTTTCTTCAGCTGGAACTGGTGCTTTAGTCAAGGTAGAGGGGATTATGTACAGTTCCAAATACCAGTCACTTTTGGCCCAAAACCTTCAGATGTCTGGTAGAAAGCTGAAGATGAAGAGGAATTTCACCTTTCAACACGACAGTGACCCCAAGCATACATCCAAATCAACAAAAGAATGGCTTCACCAGAAGAACATTAAAGTTTTGGAATGGCCCAGCCAGACCCCAGACCTAAATCCAATAGAAAATCTGTGGGGGTGAGCTGAAGAGGGCTGTGCACAAGAGACGCCCTCACAATCTGACAGATTTGGTGTGCTTTTGCAAGGAAGAATGGGCAAATATTGCCAAGTCAAGATCTGCCATGCTGAATGACTCCTACCTAAGAAGACTAAATGCTGTAATTAAAGAAAAGGTGCTTCAAAAAAGTATTAGTTTAATGAGGTGCACACGTATGCAACCAGCTTATTGTATGTTTTTTTTTTTATATTTCTTCCCCAGATTTGTTTGTTTTTTCAATTTAATTGTACAGGTTATAGGTCACATTAAAGGTGGGCAAAGTTTTGAAATCATTTATTGTGGTATCATTTTTTTATATCACAAAAACTGGCATTTTAACAGGGGTGTGTACACTTTTTATATCCACTGAATATGCATGTATTATAAATGCATATTTGTTGCACTTTATTTTACAGTTAACAAAGCAATGTATAAAATACTGAGAGAAAATATTAAAACATTTAAGTTGTCTTCAGCTACTTTTTGTTTTGTTGTAACAGTATTTATGTAGTGCAAAATAAAGAAGGCCCCTTTATTTGTTTAACTCACTGGTTCTGTCCAGCAACTTTTTGCAGTTGCTAAAACAGTCTTGCTGCACTTCTCAATCAT
Source organism: Protopterus annectens (assembly GCF_019279795.1). Lineage (NCBI taxonomy): Eukaryota > Metazoa > Chordata > Ceratodontiformes > Protopteridae > Protopterus > Protopterus annectens. Next base: position 518,649,233 of record NC_056749.1, read on the forward strand.
ACAGACTTTAAAGCGACACCCTTAATTTGCTTTGCATCTTCTGCTCCATCCCTGATAAAACTGCACATTATTTTGGAAATTCTAAGTTAATAGGATCACCATTTCAAAACGCAGCCTAATTAGTTGTCTTAACTATAATTTATTGCTTTATCCTTAATTCTCCAGGTGACATTTAAGAGGTATGATGCTTGCTTATTTATCTATAGTAGAAGAAGATCAACAAATGTAATTTGTTTAAAGGCAATTTTAGAACATCGTACAATTGCAATTACATTTTGAAAGGCTATAATTTTCATTACTGTAATAAAGTCGATTAGTCTCAGTTCTGTTCAGTACCTGCATTAAATGAGTATTGTGTACTTAAGTTGAACTGAAACATATTTATATGTATTGATTCAGTATTGTTTCAGATGTGTTTGTTACATACTCAGGTGGCACTGCATTACAATGGCCAGCGCAGTCACATGCATATAAGAAGTGAAAATTCCTAGTACTAGGAATGATGCAGAAAATGCAGCCAAGAATGTGCATCTCCTAGAAAAAGTATGTATGCATTGCAAATATTAATTCTATTTATATAAAGAACCTGTTTTATGCAGCATCTTCATAGCACAAAAAAAGATATGAAAGAAAAAATGTCAATTTCATATTGAAAGCATTAAATGTTAGTCCTACATTTTCTACTGTGGAGAGAAACTCTTTGTAGTACTGACTTTTGTGGACCTGGAAATCTCTGGGTAATAGTTAGTGCTCATATAGTGGTGATGCTATATGGCTAACTGACAGAAATAATTTGTCACAGTAATCACTGCTAAGCATATTCTTCACGTTATTCTGTAAACAGAAGAGATGAGAGGTAGAATCCTGACTACACTTGATGACAGTCTGAAGTCCTGTCACTGTGCTTGACAGATTACAGAGTAAACGATCAGACAAGAGAAAAGCATTACAGGGAAAGTGCTTTAACCTTACAAGTCTCCTCATGGTGAGAAATGGCAAAAGCCTTTTTCATTAATAGAGCATCCAACAGAAAAATGAAATATTTTAGTTTTGCATATGAAATGAATGAATTTTAAGTTTAAGCTTGATTTTTTTTACTAAAGTTATGAACATGTGAAACCAGTCATTATGCCTGGTTTTTGATGAGCAAAAATGATGTGGCTTCTCTAAGGCCCTGTGTGAATTATCCCTTTCTCCCTGCACTTACAAAGTGTTTCGTTTTATACAGCTGATCTTTGATATTCACTATTATTCTCAGTGTTTGGTCTATTTTTTTTTTTATTGGCTTGTCGGCACTTGTTATTTTGAGTACTGACATTTCAGTGGGGAGCCTTATAAGATAGATTCAAAGGTTAAACATTTACCCAATTATTAGGGAAAATATTCTGAAATTCCTTTTAGAGATACTGTAAGTATTGTTTAGTATTCTCATGAATGCTGACACAGGAAAAAAAATAACTTTTTCACAAATATACTGAATACTTCCAAAAGTTGCATTCAGCCTGAGATATGACTGAATAGACTGCTTTCTGTTGTTCTTTCGATAGTATTATAGGATTCTTGGATTATGCTCATTAGTGAGTGAGACAGACTTTATTAGAATGTTTTCATTCTTTGCTCAGGCCTTTTTTGGACGAAGGAGGCTGAACATCAGCCTCATCTGCAGGATACCTTAATTGTGGACTCATGTCCTTATGCCCACTTTCAATACTAGTAATGGCTGACTGACTATACTGCTGGGCATGAACACTGTAATCACACTTGTGCTCTCTAAGCCCCCCCACCCCCCCCCATATACGCATTATCTCTGTGAAGATAGCCTTCTCACACAAGTGACTTTGATCCAGTTTGGGAAATCTTGTGGTCCTTGTTGATGTAGGTGATGGCGACGCACTACAGAAGTGTGCCACTGGTGTAGATTATATAGCACATTACAGGTGACACCACAATGGATTCTAGACTTGGAGACACAGGAACCACTAGTCATAGAGATATTTTTTGGAAATATTGCTATAGTTTGCATGACTGCTTTCATTGTCTGTGTAATTTATGTTGGGTAGAACTATTCAGTTTAACACATAAAATTGGATTATGGCAAACTTTACATAAATGTCTTATGTTGGCCACTAACCGTAGTGCATCAGTTTAAGAATATATTGACACCAAAATGAACTACTCGACCTAGCTGGCATACAGTATGAGATACAATTACTGGAGGGAAGAAGGTGTTACAGCATTCTGTAAGCTGCAACTATAATACACACACAATTGTTTATATTGATGTTATTAAGGTTAAACAAGCATCTCATTAATCAACACTGACTCTATCTCTGAACAATTAGACATGAGAGGGACCAAAAGCAGTACTCAGTTTATTTGCGCCAGCCTCTAAATCTTTCTTGTTGAATAGTAAAACTTTTTAAATGCTTTTTGTACAGAACTTCGACAGTTATGTTTTACCTGTCCATTTTAGGCTGATTATCATGCAGCACAATACAGGCAGGTGGTTTAAATCAACCGATAAAATAATAATGTCTTCATTTTGTACGAAGGGTTTTTCTTGTCTTTAGACTTGGTATTTACTAGCAAGCATGAACATGGAGACTGGTGAATGTCATGTATATGGGTGAAAACAAGGAGACTGCAAGAAAGTTAGATTTTGACATAGCTTGTGACCAGGACAACATGATGGGATAGGAAGGAGATAGGAGTCTACCAGGAAGCAGCACAGTAACTTGAAGAAAAACAGATTTAGCATAATTATGATATTAAGTGTGTTGGAATAATTCTCTGTCACAAAAATATGCTTTGTCAGAAAACCAATGCCACAGAAACATCACTGCTTTCTTACTATACAAAATAATTAGAACATATTGTGATTAGCTATTTACCCTGTAAATATGGGCAGTGTTCAGTCTGTCTTCAAACAATTGTGCCCCAAAAACCAGTGTCATAACTACAGTTTGCCATTCAATTTCTTCTTAAAGCTAGTCAAGGACTGCCATGCTTCAACTGTAGTGGGATTTGATAGAAGGTAGAGCCTTGCCTTTCCTAAAACATAAAATTAGACTGACATATGCTAGTCCAGATACAGGATTACATTTTAAATGGTTACTAAGAAAACTCAACAGTTTTATTATAGAAAAGGGCTAGGGTTGCCACTTGTTGCTCTTTTAGCAGGACTGTCTCTGTTTGGGCAGTTGTGACCGTGAGGGGTGGCGGATGGTCATGAAAAATGGCAAATTTCATAAAATTTTAGGAAAAGAAATATTGTCATACGTTTCTACTAAAACTTCCATAAGATGCTTATTTTTATCTGAAACACCATAGTATTATATGTTTATGTGTTTTGACAGTTTCAACTCCTGACAAAAAGACAAATCTTTATATGGATGCTTCATCAAAAATGTTATAAACAAATTAAGAAACAGAAGAATGCCAGTGTTAAACCAGATACTGTTCTTGTTATAAGTTAGTAATAGACTAGGAGAAATATCATCCCATCATTATAAAAGTGTCTTTTTTTTTTTCTTTTTTTTGTGAAACACTACGAAAAAAATACCTGTCTTACTAGAGACATATTTCAGCTATCAGGAAAAGTGATAGTTCATGTTTTGTCAAGGCTGAGAGAATGCAAAAAACATTTTTTTTCAGTTTTTCAAACTTCGTGACTCGTGCAGCTATAGCTCAGTGCATTTGCTTAAAATCTATATCTTCAATAACAGAAATGTAGGCAGCAAACTACTAGAACATGCTGGTGTATGGTAACCTAAAACATTAATATGTGCAATGTGAAGTACACCTGTATAAAAAAAAGCACTATTATTCTTAGCTTAACAGATGGGATAATGTCAGAGTGGGTACCATAGGATAAGATAAATTCCATAAATTACCTGATTTTTACATTTGTCCTGAGTCTTAGAATGAATCTTCAAAATGGAAAAAAGATTCCATCCTTTTAAGGAAAATGATATGACTTGCCAGCTAAGCTACAATGCAAAATAATTTATAAAAGGTTGACTTTCAAATAGCTCAAAGGATATGAACCTCTTGTTGATTTGCTAAGCCATCCAGAGACTTGTATTGTTTAATTGTATTAATAAATTACTTTTCACATTGTAACAGAGATGGCGACCCATAGCGTTTTATTACATCGTTTAAAGTCTAAATGGGGTAGCAAGCTTAAATATATGAGGTGATTATTTACTTAACATGTTTCATATGCAAACCATATTCTTTTTGTTTGATTTGACTACCAAATAAATAGTAAACAGATTAATAATTGGGGATAATTGAAACAACTCATGCTGAGCAGAGCATCTGCTGATCTCTGCAAAACTTGAGTAGAATTTTTCACTGTATATTGTACTTTTGAACTGCATTTTTAACATATCACTGCTTATTTGAGCTGTTTTTTTTTTTTTAAATGTTGCACTTTGCTGTAGCACAGATTAGATTAAGACCTGTTGAATCTAGTTTTGTTTGTATAGCCTGAGCACTAAACCAGGCCATCTTTTACTGGAGAGGGGACCCTTGCACCCTAGTGGTAGGAATGTGCAGTTAGAATTCATCTGATTGAAGGTTGCTGGAAAAGGGCTCAGTTTTAAGTTATTTTTTATTGGTTAATTTGTTTAAATTAATTTGCTCATGGCTGCTAAGCACCAGATTTGCATGGGTTTATGCTTGTATTAGCAAAGCTCCACAGAGTTTGTTGACCATGTACTGCTCTGCTGCTGATCTCTGCAAAACTTAAATAGAATTTTGCACTGTATATTGCACTTTTGAACTGCATTTTTACCACATCACTGCTTATTTGTACTTTTTTTTTTTTTTTTGAAATTGCTGTACTGTGTTTGCTGTAGCATAGACTAGATTCAGACCAGCTGAATCTAGTTCTATTTGTATAACCTGAGCACTAAATCAGGCCATCTTTTCTTGTAGAGGGTTCCCCTGCACTCTAATGGCTAGAGTGTGCAGTTAGAATTCATCTGATTGAAGGTTGCTGGAGCAGGGCTCAGTTTTGAGCTTTTTACTGGTTAACTTTTTGAATGAGTTTGCTCTCATTTGCTACATAGGCATCGCATTCGCGCTTGTTTGAAACATCGCACACTGCCGAGCAGTGGTGGGCATTGTTGGCAGTTACAGATGCAAACACTACCCTACAAATTTTCCCTTAGTGCTCTGCTGGTGCTCCATCAGTGAGTTCTCACAATTGTCACTCACTGACAGGTGATGTATTCAGCGAAGCTTCTGAGGTGCCAACACAGATCCTACCCACTAGCCCTTCATATTTTTTGTCCACTTCTCCTGTCTTCTACTTTACCTGGTCTTTTCAGTCCTCTCTCTGTTTTATGACCACATCAACTTGCCTAGTATTATGGATGGACAATTTCCCTCAGTTTCTCCAGCCAGCCTGTTCAACATGGGCATTCTGAGGCAATGTAGCAATTGCCTCATGTACACTGACAATCTACTTCTTCTAGTCTACACAAATGTATTATGTGAGAGGGGCATCTTTATCAAGAACCTAGAATCCAGGCTCTCTCACTCACCAGTCAGTTCATCTGATACTAAGCAGGTTGACATCATGAAGTCCTCACCTCCTACACCTACCAAACCAACAACACATAAACCTACATATGTGGAGGTCCTTAACAGATATTTACCTAAACATCAGAGACCTCCCAAACACAGACACAAGCATGATTCACATAATACATCCTCTTCAGAACAAAGTACACATGATATATCACACACCGGTGTCTCACCAGTCAAGCTTCTAAGGCATTATACAAAAACAAACATCTTAGTCATAGGCAACTCAATTGTGAGACACACAGATGTCCCTCTCAATAGGCTGGATAAGGAAAATGTCACAATCAGCTGTCTGTCAGGTGCCAGTATCCACCACATCACACACGCACTTAAGTCTCTCAACAGTAGTCACTTTTATGACTCCGTCATGGTCCAAGTTGGTGTGAACTACTTGAGACATACCTCACTGGACTATATGGAGAGAGACATGACTGAGCTCCCTGATTATGTGTCTCGGGCAGGTATGTCCCTTGCCTTAAGCAGAATTTTACCTTCTCCTATGATGATACCTCAATACAAACAAAAAAAAATAAGTGACTTCAGCAATTGGCTCAGTTTTCGGTGTCATTCAATGGGGATCCAGTATCTGTCAGCCTTGGATGACATGGTCAACAAACCTCAATGCTTTGCCAGAGATGATCTTCATCTATCACCCCTGGGATTTCAGTTACTGGCTAAGGCTCTTGCCACCCCATAGTGCCTTTTTTAGGCAATGTCACAAGGACAGATTTCCCAATGTAAAAATACCCTCTAAAAAGAACCTCAAGGTTATGCTGCTAAATGCTAGGAGTCTAAACCAGAAACTGCACTCACTGGAAGCAGTCCTCACCTTGGAAGATGCTGACATTTCTGCCATCACTGAGACCTGGTTTAAGGCTGCGGAGAGCATCCCAGTTATACCAGGTTACATTTCCTTCCACTCGTTTGACCACAAGTTGAAAGAGTGAGAACTAAAGGAGGCGATGTATCAAAATTCATTAAAGATAGATGCATCTCTATATTGGTTAAATAGCACAATTTCCTTGAATTACTTCAGGTGCAATTGACTGTAGATAAGATCCCTCTTCAGGTCACTGCCAGCTATAGGACCCCCACCATGAATCAGGACATCCACTCAGTCTACTTTGATGTACTTGAGTCAATCAAGATACAACCAAACACCCTGGTTTTGGGTGACTTTACTTGCCAATTCACTGACTGGGTAAATTATATGTGTTCTAACTCACTTGCTCAAAGGTTCCTGGACTTCATTAAGTTCAATTCCCTGGACCAGCTGGTTGGCATACCCACAAGGTGCTCAAACATCCTGGATCTGGTGCTCACCAACAAGGGGGACCACTACATCACCCCTAGTGTGTGGCCATCCCTGGTGAGATCTGACCACAGATCAGTCTTGCTAGAATTAACTATAACACAAGACTTCCTCCTTAGCAAAAATTAAACTAAAAAACTTCTCCAGCACAATGCAATCTCTTACATGGCAGCATAAATAGCTTCATAGTCCCTCCCCCCACTGATGGAACAAACACCTATGCTGAGTAATACAGCAATTGTATTGACTCTGCTGTACCAAAGCAAGATCTTCAAGGAAAACAAACTTCCCTAGTGGACAACTGCCATTAATAGACAATAAAATAGAAGAAAGACATTGCTGTCTAAGAGTAGGAAGGAACAGTTGCAATACTGGAAACATTCCCTCCTCAACTTCAACAAGCAAATAAGACTCCTAGTGAAGTCTTCAAAAGCTAACTACAAATCCAGATTAGCTTCCCTAACTAAGGATAAGCACAATGCATTCTTCAGTTATATCAATAGCCTCAAAGGTAGGCCCAGATTTGTGCAGAACTTGTAGTTAATGGTAGTACATATACAGGCATGTGGATATAGCAAACCTGCTGGCTGACAGGTTCAGTGAAAACTTCAATCCCCTGTCCTTGCCTCATATATTGAAAGCATCCCAAACATCTGTCCCCACCTAGTATCTCTGAGGAGCAGGTCATAAATGCCCTCTTCAAGGCCAAACACACAGCCTCTATTGGACCAGATAGCATCTACATTGGTTAAAACAGGAATTAGCATCACCAATGGGCATGCTTTTCAATCACAGTCTAAACATTGGCTTCATCCCTGTGGAATGGAAACAGCTACTATCATCCCTTTGCACAAAGGGAGTGAATCCATAGTCTCCAGGAACTATAGACCCATTAGCCTGACCAGCCTTATCTAAAATATAATGGAATTAATCATCATGGACCTTATTAATAATGATATAAGAAATCCCAGTTGCTTGACTCCACCCAGTTTGGCTTCATCAAGGGGAAATCATGCCTGTTAAACTTGATGGACTTCTTTGAGACAATCACCAAAGCCCTAGACATGGTCAAGTCTGTGAACATGGCCTACCTAGACTTAGCAAGGGCCTTTGAGACATTCTTTCACTCACCCAGCTGGGTATCAACCCATATATTGTCGGGTGGGTTACAAACTCCCCCACTAATAAAACTCATATGGTCAAAACAGGAACTCCACCACCTCCAGCAGACCTGTAACCAGTGGTGTTCCACAGGGATTTGTTCTGGGACCCCTACTGTTTGGAATCTACTTGTCTGAAGTACAGGCTAAAACTAAAGGAGTGTGTCTGACAAAGTTTGCTGATTGCAAACTGGGAGCGATTACTGAAACCCCTAGCAAAATCAATGAAAGAGGACTTAATCTATTCTGAGTAGTATCCAGGATCTTTCTGTTAAGATGGGCAAACATGAGATCAAAATGGGCAATATAAAAAAAGAATGTAAAAAAAAAATTAATAAGTTAAATGAAGTTATGCAATAATCTGTACAGGTTTCAACAATAGAGGAAGCAGCAAATGATTTGGATGGAAGAATGGCAGAAAATGAAAACCATACAGAATTTGTTCTAAAACAGAATACTCTGCTTTTGGAGAAAAATGAATATCTGGAGAGCAGATCTAGAAGGAATAATATGACGATATGTAGAATCTCAAAAGAGGAGGAAGGTGACAATATGATACAACTGTTAAACAACTGGCTACCTAGAGCTCTGTACTTACTTATAGATCTCTTTTGAATTCTACACTGAAAAAATAACCCATCCTTTCCCAGGTCAGTTATCATTAAATTCCTCTCCAGTCAGGAAAATATTTGGTAATGAAGTATGCTTGGGCAAATTCTCCAATAAAAATAAATGAAAATACTATCAAGTTTGATATTGACAATACTTCTGTTATATCCAAAAGGAAAGCTTGTATCCCATGCATAAAAAGTTTAAAGAAACTGAACATTAAATCTCAACTAATCTTTCCAGCTAGAATCAAGACATTTTTTTTACTTGATGGTCAAAAAAACTTTTAATATGCTTGAAGATGCTTTGGAATCTTCACAAGAGAGGAAACTTTTAGGCAAAACTGAAGAAATGGACTGGTCCCTTACTAGTTTGAAGAGACAGGCAACAAGAAATGGATGGACATCAAAAGAACAAAATAGTAAAAAAAAAACTCAAAGAAAAGTGATGGTATTTATTGTTAATCTGTTTAAGTGTGTGACCCTTATACATATTCTTTTGACATCTTTAAAAGTACATCATCCAGTATAAGGTGTAGCCTTTTTCTTTTACTAAAATACTTATTTCCTTGTTACTAGTAACAGTTTTGTTGGTATCTAAGGGATTTTAATTGTGTTTCTAATGGACATGTTTTAGACGGTTTACAATTGAATACACAAAGTCACTGCTGTCGACTGGCATGCTGTAAAAAGGGAGTTTTACAATGGGCAGAATGCTGACTAAAAATACATGAACTACACTACAGTGAATGGGTAGTGTAGTTCAAATATCTGAGTTTGGCATTGTGCACAGAGATCGCAGGTCAGCAAGAAACAGGGAATTAGCCCATTTCCTCACTGTAGTGCGATCTCGGATTTGGCATATACAAGTTGCAGGGGGTTTGGCGAGGGGGTGAACAAGGGTTTGCACCCCCCCAAAAAATAGTAAAATACATGTACCATTGACTACGGAATTTCATGGTACATGAAGGTACACAGCATGGGTGACTGACATCACCTCTTGCTATGTCGAATACATTTGGTGTCAATGTATTTAGTTTTGATCTAGTCAGAATTTTGATGTTCCACATTCAGGATTTTGGGTCGGCCATGTGACTGGTTGACCCATCTAGTTTCCAGGTTTCAATAGTAAACCATTTTAGACATATATTAATGTTTAAAAAAAAAAAAAAAATATATATATATATATATATATATATATATATATATATATATATGTTCATAGGCATTTATAAGCCTAGCCAGAATGTGTTGACTTTCGCTGCCCCATTGATTAATTAACTGATCCTCTCTCAAGCAGAGCCAATGAAGTGATCCCAGGGGTGTATTTTCTGTTACTCATCCACTCGTCAAGGTTTCTCTTGAAGAGTGTTAGTGAGGGGCTCTGCCTGATGTAATTTGCAATTTTGTTCCAAAGCATGGGGAGTCTGTGTGACAGGAATCTATTCCTCCAGCATGTTCTATTTATTGTTGTGGTGAGGTTTAGCTCACTAGATGGCATGAATCACAGTGACTTGGATTTCTTTAGGTGGAGCATGTCCATCGATTCTAAGTTGGACATGGCTATGTAACTCAGGCAGAGATCACCTCTGAGTAACTGATATGCCACTGAGTACAGCCGGAGTTTTTTCAGTTGGGCTGCATAGGACATATGTTTGAGGCCAGTAATCCTCTTGGTGAGGTACTTCTGTGGTCTTTCCAGCTGTTGGAAGTGTCTTGTGAGGTACATCCCAAATGGGGCATTGTACTCTATGATGGGTCTAATGAGTGATGAGTAGAGGGGCACTATAACCTCTTTATTTCTAGATGCGAACCCTTTAGTAATTAGATGGGCCACATAGAAGGATTTCCAAACTACTTTGGCAGTATGACTGTCAAAGGAGAGATTACTATCTACCTGGGTCCCCAGATCTCTTATTACCTCTTCTGTATTAAAGGGACTGCCATCTGTGTGGTAATTTGTGGGTGTTTTGTTTTTCCTAAATGGGATAACTATGCATTTTTTGGCATTTAGCTTGAGACCATGACTTTGACACCAGATGTCTGTCTCAGTAAGGCCCTTTCGGAGGATGTCCATGTCAGCCAGAGAGTCAATTATGACTCCCAGTTTGCAGTCATCGGCGAACTTGGTTAGCCATAGTCCTCCTGAGTTTGTCTGTACTTCTGAGAAGTATATGCTAAAAAGTAGGGGTCCCAGGACCGAGCCTGCAGGACACCACTTGAGAGAGGTTTAGAGTCAGACCTGGAGCCCACTATTCTTACTGGGTGAGTTCTGTCTGTAAGCCAGTTGGCAACCCATCTTGTGACGTAGGGGTTTATATTCAGGCTGGTGAGTTTTTCTATAATACCAGAGTGGGGAATTGTGTCAAAAGTCTTGGCGAGGTCAAGGTAAGCTGTGTGAACCACCTTTCCCTCGTCTATGGCCTTGGTGACTGTCTCGAAGAAGTCAACCAGTTTTAGTAGGCAAGATCTGCACTTAACAAAGCCAAACTGGGTTGGGTCAAGTGTTTGGAGGTTCCCAATGTCTTTGTTAATGAGTTCCATGGTGATGCGCTCCATAGCCTTGCAGACCAGGTTAGTCAGGCTTATGGGGTGATACTTATCAGGGTCAGTTGTGGCCCCTCCTTTGCGGAGAGGAATAATCACTGCCATGCACCCTTCTATGGGCACATAGCCTGTGGAGAGGCTGAGGTTAAACAGCGTGTTTAGGTGGGGGGTTAGTTCGTTCTGTAGTTCGTGCAAGATGCAGCCTGGGACACCATCTGGTCCCATTGATGCTGTGTTTTTGGCTTTTGAAAGGGCTGTTTTCACCTGTGCGTCTGTGATTTTTGGGACACTACACTTTTCCAGTATTGTTGTAGGCCCTTTTGGAGGTGAGAGGGGGGGTGAAGTTTGCACTGAATCTATCTGCCAGGATGTTGGCAATATCAGAAGGTTCAGCATATTTTGTGCTATTTTACACTAGTTCAGTGCATATCTGCTAGTTGCCACTTAGATTCTTAACATAGCTAAAGAAGGCTTTGTGGTTATCTTTTGAATCCTTGGCTATTTTTCTTTTGAAGTTAGCCTTGGATGATTTCATGAGGGACCTTAGTTTCTTACTGATACTGATTGGGATGCCTTTCCTTCTTGGGATTTGCTTTTTTTCTGAACTAGTTTCCTCCTCCTATTGTATAGCCTGTTTATTGCAGGGGTCCAGCAAACTGGTTTCCTTCTCTTAGAGGAGTAAGTCTTGGTTTTGCTAGGGATGGCATGATCCATGCATCCTTGTAGGTGCTCATAGAGTGCATTTGTAAAGGTTTTTGCATCTTGGGCAGCATTATCCTTTAGTGTGGGGGCTGTGAAACTTACCACCTCTGTCTTAATTAAGGTGAAGTTTGCTTTAGAAAAGGTTTTACTGTGGTTTCCTTAGTTGGGGATGATGGTGGGGTGTGGACATCCAGAGTGATTAGTTTATGGTCTGATCTAACCAGTGACGGGTTGACCTCCGGTGTGGAACACCTGTCGCCCATGTTGGTGATGACCAGGTCCAATATGTTTTCAACTCTGGTAGGGGAGTTTACCAGCTGATCCAGGGCATTTGAGTTGATGAATTCCAGGAAGTGTTGGGCCTGGGAATTTGTACCAGAATAGTTTTCCCAGTGAATGATAGGGTAATTGAAATCATCCAATATCAGGGTGTTCAGTAGGACCTTCATGTTTTCCACTGTCTCCAGAAAGGTGAAGTGGTGGTCCTGGGTCATGGAGGGTGATCTGTAGCAGGCCACAATTTGCATTGCAGATTTGCCCAATGTTCGTTGCACATGGATGATCTCAGAGGTATCATGCTGTGATATATATATATATATATATATATATATATATATATATATATATATAGTCTTTAGGTTATAAATGCTATGTTCTTAGGATTAACTCCTAAATTAAAGTGTGTATTTATTGAAATTGAAGCATTAAATAACCTGTATAATATAATAGCTATATCTGGCTGTTCTTCTGAATGTTACTATTTAGAAAACTGCATTCGTTATTTTACATATGTATTTACTTATTCTGCTTAAATTGGGGAATCTGTTTATGTTTTTCAGATGCTGGAAGTAAATGGGGACTTTGCAAATGCATTTTAATACTAAATTCAAGCTTGTTTACTTAAAAGCGGCATACACAATTTTTTCAACTTGCGGCTTGCCTAATGTTTTATAACTTAAATAACTTTTTTCTCTATATTTTCCTACTCAAAGTATAGTAATCTTTTAAAGAATGCAGCTACCCAGATTTGTTTTGAAGTGTTCTCTGCAGGAGGAAGTGCATCTTGAACTTTGACTTTTTCAAAAACAGGAAGTGAACGTTTAGAACATTTGAACATACAGTAAAGAAGACCAAATGAGTAAAGTGAAGCTTTGCAAGTATATTTTAAGGATTAAATAGGCATTAAATGTTAATGTTAACTGCTGTCTTTAGTTTATAGATTTATTAATAATATAAGCAGTGCATTCTTTGTACATACTGTACTCAGTCTTAAAATTACTTTAAGGTTCAAGTTTCTTTAGAACATTAATGACTGTATATTAATTTTTTACATCACTTTTAATTTCTAAATAAGATATGTGACACTTTAGATGTACATTTAAATTAATATTAACTTCAGAGTGCATCATTCATTACAAACTTATAAGTTTTATAGGTAATTATACTTTTTTATAGAGTGTTAATGCTTTTCTTCTCCTGGCTGTTTGTCACTTATTAAAGTTAACTTTTTTGTCCAAAGAGGTTTTGGATTCTGATAGATATTGATAAGCATATATGTAACATACTTCTTTTCTCATTGCTAAATTTAATTTTATTAGTGATTTTATACTTATATGCCTAAGGAATTTTAACAGGTAATTCACTTGTCTAAGCTAAACTCTGTTATTGAAAAGATACTTTATTTCTAGGTAGAGATTTAGTGGATTAGTATCATCTGTGAGGTAACAAAGCTTTATTTTTTTTTGTTTATAGATTTTTGTCATATATTATATATCAGTGTTAGCAAATAAAGTTGATATGCATGTATATTTATGTGTGTGTGTGTGTGTGTGTGTGTGTGTGTGCGTGTGTGTGTATGTGTATGTGTGTATATATATATATATATATATATATATATATATATATATATATATATATATATACATATGCATGTCTTTATATATTACTTTGCTGATTGATATAATACCGCAAAGGAACTTTTTAGCACAATCTGGAACACAGGTCGGTATGGGTTAGTAGAGGGAACTAAACACATTATTTTGAAGATAGTTTTGATATACCTATTAATGTACACTGTCACTTATATAAGAACTTTATGTCTCTTTGCTTAAAAGTATTAAAATGTCATGGATTAGTTTATTTTGCTACTGTTTCCTCTTTTAAAGTGGTTTATCATCTTATGCTATTACTTGTTAAATAGAAGGTGACTTTATATTTTACTGAATTTTGGGGAAATATATTGTTCTAATAGATCATTAACTTTAAGGTTTATAAGTTTAATGACATTATATGATTAAAAACTGGGAAGAAAGAGACATTGTTATTTTATAAGTTAAGCATTTGAGAATGGTAAAGTTCCCCCTTGCATTGCTTTCTTCATTATATAATTTTATGGTGCATAAAATGTTAAGTATTAAGCATGGTTTAATTATTAGATTTATAATGTTATTTTTGTAAATTTTAGGTAGTAGTCGCAACCAACTAGGTTTTGGTAGTGTAAGTGAATTGTTGGTGAATGGTTTGTATGATTATATCATCAAACCAGAATTTTTTTATTCTATGTTAAGGGGTTTGAATGTTTGTAGAATCAAAATGTTGTTGTTGGTTTTGCTGTATCTGTCCATAACGAGCTTTATTGGTACTTGGATCTTATTCTTTGAACTAAACCATGATATTATTTTCTTAACTGTTTATTTTGAAAGTAATGTTTATAAATGTTTCTCATTAAAAACGAATGGTCTTAATAATTTATTGAAGAGGGTTAGTTTAAATAAATGCTTAAAGTTACACAAACCTCATTTTATTTATTTATTCATTTTTGTTTGTTACAGGAAACACATTTATTGACCAAAGATTCCGATTGCTATTAAAGGATTATTCAAGTGCCAGTGAGCTCTCCTTTTAGAGCAAAAAGAAGAGGCACTCATACATCAGCTATGCTTAAAGTAATGGAAACCTTCTCTGTTCAGAATGATATGTTGGGATTGGTGGTTGTAGAGATAAATAAAAAAATATATATATGTTTGGGAATACCTATTGGATACCCAGGAATGGTGCTAAAGTCACTAAGAGATATCTAGATATTATAACATTGTATGCATATGGCTATTGCTGGGGATTTTAATTTTATTTTATCTAATAAGGATACTACTAGTGAGAGAAAATCCAAATTATATTCAGTCGCTAAACATTTAGATAATTTTATTTATTAAATATGTGATATGTTCATGATTTTAGATCAGCAAATTCTCTTAATTATACACATTATTCATACAGATTTGACACTCTAACTTTGATAAAGCTTTCACTTCTAGTGGATTATATGCTAAAATACAGGAAATGTTGATAACGTCATGCCCTTTAACTGCCAATGCAGTTACTTTTAATCACACTTAAAAACACAGTATTTTGATATATTGTCCGAGACTTCCTGCATATATAATAAAAATAAATGGTTTTAGAGAATGTTTTTGAATGAATTAAATCAATTTAAAGAACTTAATAATAATGGTGAAGTTACAGAAGTCATTTTATGGGATATTCTAAAAGCCTATTTATATGTCAGAATTAAAAACTGGTATATATGCAAAAGGAAGGAGTGTGACAAAGAATTAAATGCTCTGCAATCTGATATAGATAAATTCAAGTTACATTTAAACCTAATGATAAGTCTGCAAACTCTGAGATGAAAACTTTGAATCAGAAATATCTTGAGATACTTCATAAACTTTCAATAAATTTGGAAAAATTAAAACTACAATCATATTCAGTAAACTCGAAAAGCTTACAAAGATCAGCTATTAGATAAAAAAATAATGAATACAATCATATTAAGGAAATAACATAAACAAGGAAATACGAATACAAGGCAAGTGATTTAAAAGACATACCAGAATGTTTTAGAAACTAATATGAGCAATTCAATAATAATAAGATAACTTTTGATAATACGAGTCAGACTGAAGGTAATATAAATTATAAGTTAACCAAAGAAGAAAAAAAATAGAACCGATAAGTCATTCTCTTTTAAAGAATTAAAATATCAAATTGATAATCTTAAAACTAATAAGGCCCTGTATCTAGATGGTATAATACCAGAGTTATATAAATTAATTCCTGATAATATATTAAAACATTTGTTAAAACTTTTGAAGAAGTGAAATCAACTTCATATATCCCTACTTCTTGGAGATATTCTATTGTATCAACCATTTTAAAACAAGATAAGGCTTCTAAATGACGCTCTTCTTATCATCTCATATAGTTGTTGAATGTAGATTATAAAATATTTTTGTCTATACTAGTGAAAAGATTAAATGTTGCCATGGAAAAATTAATAAATGATGACCAGACTGATTTTATTTCACATAGGAGGGTTCAGGATAATATTAATAGATATAGCTAACAAAAACAAAAAAGAAATCTGGATAATAAGTTTAGACATAAATACAGTTTTCAGTTCAGTTAGGTGGCCTTATTTGTTTCAAGTGGTCAAAGAATAGAATTTTTCCATAGAATTAATTAGTCTTATAACTAAA
This sequence comes from Protopterus annectens, assembly GCF_019279795.1. NCBI lineage: Eukaryota > Metazoa > Chordata > Ceratodontiformes > Protopteridae > Protopterus > Protopterus annectens. Next base: position 518,665,695 of record NC_056749.1, read on the forward strand.
CTTTATAATAATTAATTTTCTTTTGTTAAAATATGCTGATTTCTATCCAGCTCTTTTAAAATCTTAAAAGGCACAAAACAAAGATGTCTGTGTCCCCTTTATTATTTGTGTTGGTTCTTGGATCCTTTGCTAATTACATCTGATAACAATATTAAGGGATTTTCAATTGATGAAAATGATATTTGCAGATATCTTGATAACAAGTGATGATATTGAATCCTCACTGGAACATGTAGCTGATTCCATAGGTTATTATGGAAAAGCTTCTAGTTTGATGTTTAATCATTGTAAAACAACAACCTTGCTTATAAATAAATAAAAATGAGTAAACAAATAAATAAATACCTTTTAAAATAACTATACAAATTTTAGTTGGAATAATTCATAAATTAAATACCTTGCAGTTACAATTAAGTATAATGTTAAGAATTCGGTATTAATGAATTAGAACAACTTAATAGAAATATTTACTAAGTTAACTACAAACTTGAATAACTCTTTTATTATAATGGAAGACTGACTTACTCTGATAAAAATGGTAATATTCCCAGAAATCTTATTTTATAAGCAGTCACTAATTATATTTCCTTCTAAAAAATTCTAAAGAAAGTTAACTCTATTCTACTTATGTTTTATGGTTTCCTAATAAACCGAGAATATCTTTTGAATGGCATATAAAAAGTTGGGAGGAAGGTGGTATAGGTTTCCTAAACAATGAACTATTTGATAATTTACCATTCTTAACATAATAACTATTTTTGAATTCTACCTGTTAGTACCACTGTATTTGCTTATTTGTAGCCTGCACATATGCTGAGCCCATCACTCATCCTTTCTCACCATTTTTACTACTTGTAACATATACCTCTCTTTTCCATTAGCTTACATACCTCTCCTGCTGTAATAAAACACCCGGTTTTGCCACAAGGTGACAGTATTTACTTAGGGTTTGACAACAAGTTTAGCTTTGCAAATCTTTCATAGCTGTTCCTATACTTTAGGGTTTCCTAACCTGTCTAACCAGTTGGGGACTTCTAGCACCCAGTATTAGCCGCTCACACAGCATTTACTCCTTACCTTCAGGTATAGTCCTCTCCTTTTCAGACAACAATAATATCTGTCCTTTTAAGCTGTAACTGCAAACACACTGTAGCTCAATAAAGCCTGTTTTAGGCAATACCGTGATGTAACAGCAGTATACAGCAGAAGTTTCCTTACTTTAGACTAGACCCCCTCACAGCTTGCATTCCCCCCTGGCCTACCTCATTTTTTTTGTCATCTTACCTTGCTCCTGGTTGGGAAACTTACAGCTTGCAGGTCTAAACCTGTTTTTTCTGTTCATCCCTTTAACCATGTAGTACCCCCCCATCTTTTTCTTTTCTCATATCCCTTGCTTACTGATTCCTAGGCCATGTAATCCCCTCCCACCTGACTGGAAATCTACAAATAGAGGTTATGACTGTCTGGTGCCATTTTTATATCTTAATCTTCACCCCCATTAATGTGTCCCACTCTCTCTCGCTCAGCGCGGTGTGCTTAGCAGTAAGTTCTGGGGTTTGTTTGATCATTTCTATAGTTTTTTATACTGTTAAAACAGTGCCCTTCTTTATGGTATTGTGTTTTTTGGCTTCTTATTGTCACCAACCTGTTCAGCGTGCCTGTACTGAGTGACTCGCATTACCACTTATAGCTGCCTAATTATTTTTCAACATTGTATAGAAAAGATCATGAAATTTGTATTAGAAAAGTGATATTACTATTGCTGTTTTTGTTATTTCAACCTGTACTTCTGTTTACACAGTGACTGATGCCGTTATGCATGTGTTACAGTAAGCAGTTTCAGTGTACATAATCAGCTGGCTTTTGAGACGATCGCGTCTGCAGTTGCCTAACTTATACTGTTTATATTTTGCATTGCCTGGTCTTACATATCATTGTTCTGCCTGAAATTGTGCTAGTAAACATCCTCTTTTATCTCCCCTTCCCTTATACAGCCTTACTCAACTGTCTTCTTCCATAACTCAGTCTCTTACACTCCCTATGTTGCATTTCCCAGTGCACTCACTCTCTTATCCCTATGTAACTATCCCTTCCTATATCTGTGACTTCTTTGACTCATTTTTCTACCCTCTATACTTCAGCTTACCCTTTTCCTTTCTCCTTCTACTATGTTTTGAATGTATTTAGCCTCAGTCCTTGCCTACTACAGCTGCAAAACATCATCGGCTTTACTTGCTGGCCATTTCTAATACTGGTTATTTTTTCTCTGTATCTTTTTCATTACAGTATCTCCCCTGCTTTTTAAAAAATAAAAAATAAAAATTTCTACCTCCTACAATGGGTTCCGCAACCTGAGTTCCAAAGAATATTTCAACTATTCCACCATCTTGGACCTGGAAGCTCTCCCTTTTAGTGACTTTGCATAGGTAATTGCCTACTGTTATCTCAACTATTTACCTGTTACTACCACTGTATTTACTTATTTGTAGCCTGCTCACATGCTGAGCCCCCCACTCGTTCTTTCTCACCATTTTTACTACTTGTATCATATACCTCTCTTTTCCAATAGTTTAAATACCTCCCCTACTGTAATAAAGCACATGTTTTTCCCATTAAGTGGCAGTATCTACCTAAGGTTTGACTGCAGTTTTATCTTTGTAAATCTCTCGTAGCTGTTCCTATACTTTAGAGTTTCCTAACCTTCCCACCCAGTTGGGCACTTGCTCACAGCATTTACTCCTTACCTTCTAGTATAGTCCTCACCTTTCAAACAACAATAATAGCCATCCTTTCAGGCTGTAACTGTGTAGCTCAATAAAGCCTATATACTGCAGAAGTTTCCATACTTTAGTCCTGGTCCAATTACAGCTTGCATTCCCCCAGCCCCCTGGCCTACCTGATTTTTTTGGTCATCTTATCTGCTCCTGTTTGGGCTAACCCCATTCCTTACACCCTCGCTATGCTTAGGCTCATTCTGCTCTCCACCCTACTCCCATTCCCACCCACCCCCACTTTCATTACACTTATACTCTCCACCCCAACCCCTATCACACCCTGACCAATCACCTCACCATCCCAATTGCCCCTCTTCCCAAATCAGCTCCCTCCCCTTTTCTCCAATCAACCACTACCTATCCTATTCTATAACCCTTCCCCTCCTTGTACACTACACCACCTCCTGCACTCTAACCCTCCAAATCGAGTATACACCACTTATCTTCCCCCATTCCCCAACCCTTTCTATCCAACAAACAAAACACCATTCCCTTTCACCTAATGCTCCAGTCAGTATGAACCCTCACTATCTTACTATTCCCATTATCCTCCTCATAGCTTATTCTACCTCATAACACATCACTTCAATACCCTACTCCTGTACCTACTCTCTTGTACTGTATTTCTCACATAATAATCCTCACACACTGCTAATCTCTCCCAACCTTTTTTGTATACTTCCCTCTAACTTCTTTACAATCAAAACATTCCCAAACATATCTCGTTCCAACTGCATTAAGTCTCGTACATACCCTACTGCAAACCTTCTCTCCTTCTTACTCTCTTTCTGTGACACCCTACTCTTGGCTGGAGATATCCATCCCAACCCTTGCACAGTCACCTCTACTCATAACCTACATTTTCCCAGCTCCTCACCTACATACTTTTCTCCCCAGTTAATACTCAGCCCCCCTAAATCCCTAACAATTTTCTCTCTGAACATCCAAAGCATGGTAAACAAAACTTCAGAACTTCATTCTTGGATCTGCCATAACTCCCCCCATATCTTAACTCTCTCAGAAACCTGGTTAAAGCTTCACATTGCTAACTCCAACAACTTACCCCAGGCTACAATATCTATTGGGCTGACAGAACAAACAAAAGTGGTGGAGGCGTTGCCATCCTCTACTCTGAACAACTTAATCTCTCTCCACTCTCTACCACCTTACCTTCTTTTGCTCCTGTAGAATTACTAATTAACTGCCACCTCAACCTCTGTAAAAAAATTGCCATCATATCCATCTATATCCCTCAGGTAACAACATCCCTATACTACAAAACTTTGTATCATGGCTCACCCTAAACATTCCTTATGAAACCATTATACTTGGTGACATTAATATCCACTTCCTCTACCCATGCCATCAATCTATATGACTTCCAACAACTAATATCTTCCCCTAACAGAACTAATACTAACTCCACATCTGGCTCCATCCTTGACTGGATTCTTATTTCTGATCCTTGTGCCTATCACTATCCTGGCATACTTCCCAACTCCCTGAGTAACCATTCTCTTACCTATATCCATAGATACTCTCAACCGACACCCAAACAGCAACTCTACAGAGAACATTGCAACCTGACGCAATTTGACCCAGATAAATTCAACTCCACTCTGGTCAAAATAAACTGGACCTTCCATTCTAACCTCCCCTTTAATAATGCTGTCAGTGCATTCAATTAGATATTCCCAGATATCCAGAACAGCATGGCCCCCTCCAGAAAAGTGTGGGTTAAATGCAACTGAGCTCCTTGGCTCACTAAGCAAACATGCCCCTACCATGCGTCAGAGGGATATTACGTGGAAATCCTAGGCAAAAAATAAAACTCCAACTCTGCTCCAGTCTTACAAAGAACTTAGAAACACACGTAAAAAACTTATTAGCAAAGATAAAAAAATAATTTCGTGCTTCCAAAGGCTGCAGCCCACACACAAACCAAAAAAATATTGGTCCACTATCAAATGCATTCTCCACCCTAGTACCCCTCCTACCCCTAACGCTTTCCCTCACAATACTCCCACAGAAACTGTTATTCTATTAAATTAGTATTTCTTAAATACAATTTAAAAACTAACACAACACTGTCCCACCCCTTCTTATCTGCCTCTACCTCACAGTCCATCTTCCTCTAATACTTTCTCCTTTCATCCTGTTCCCACTTCCTTTATCAAATCCCTATTGAACAAACTCAAACCCTGCTCTCCCTCTGTTGACAATCTACCACCTACTTTCATAAAATTGCTGCTAGCTCTATTGCCTACCATATTTCTGTCCTTATAAATCACTCTATTACCGAGGCTGTCATCCCCAAAATATGGAAATCCTTTTATACAATCCCAGTCCACAAGGGAGGTAACTCCACTGATCACTCCAACTATCAACCCATAGGTATACTTTCCCCACTGTCCAAGATACTTGAGAAATGCATTCACTCATAGCTACTCAAATACTTGCTTGAAAATAATCTCCTAACTCCTCAGTACAGTTTTAGACCACACCACAGCACCTCTGTTGCACTTCTCTCATTCACTCAAACAGTGGCAGAAGCCTGTGATAACAACCTTCTTCTGTCCTGTCTATTTCCCGACCTTTCCAAAGCCTTCAATACAGTCTCTGACTCTAAACTGTTAAATAAACGTTCAGACCTTCACCTCTCCCCTCCTCTCCATAGCCTGGTTTTCTAGTTATTTATCAAACAGACTTCAGTGTATATGCTGGCAAACTACTTTCTCTCCTTTTTTGCCCATAAACATCGGAGTTCCCCAAGGCTCTATCCTGGGTCCCCTCTTGTTCAACATTTTTACCAATAATTTGCACTCTGCTACTAACCTCTCAACCCTCATACAATATGCTGATGACTCCACTCTCACAACCACAGCTAACACCATCACTGAACTCCTTTCATGTATCCAAGACACTTTCACCTCCATAGAGACTTGGATCATTAACAATCAACTAATATTAAATCCCCCAAAAACTAACCTCTTGTTATTCCTTCCAAATAACCTTGCACAACATAAATCCTCTTTCTCCATTACCTCCCTCAACAATACAATCATCATACCCGATCCACATACCAAATTACTTGGTATTACCATTGACGACAAACTAAAATTCTACATACATGTCAATTTATGCATATAAAACTCACCAAAAACTTGACCTTCTATATCATAATCACAGATTTATTTCTAACTCCTTAAAACCCACCTTAGCCTTACCTCTCCTTTCACCCAGTCTACTATATGCTGCCCCTGTTCTCACAAACCTTCAGTCTTCTCTTCTCAGCAAACTAGAACAAACCTGCAATAAAATAGCTTAATTTGCTACTAACCTCTCCTATAAATCCCATCACTGCCCTGCCCTTAAATCCTTACAATGGATTGTATTCCCAAATCAATTATTCCTTCCACAACTGCTTATAATACACTCAATCCTTTAAAGTCCTACATCCTGCCCCTCTATCTCTAATATCATATCACTATATAACGCCCAACGTCAACTCCCCTCATCAGATAAACATCTGCTGGACATATACAAACCATCTAAAAACATTATAAACCAATAAAATACACAACACACACAAACCAATAACCAAAACTGGCCACGGGAAGCAATGAAACTGCAATGTCTACAATGATACGAAATTTATTGAGAAACAAAAACAGAAATTAAGTGCTTTCGTCTCTGATCAATCAGAGACTTTATCAGGAAATTAAATAACATTCAACACCTTTCAAACTGTGTAAAAACACACACACCCTTTTGAAACAACCAATAGACTGCAAAAGAAAAAAAAATTAAAACATGCACCTTAAAGCAATATTAAAATCAGTTGCAATCAAGCATATAAGTACCAATAAGTGATAAAACAGCCACATATTACCTTAATATACATCACAAATATTTGCAACTATTATCTAATATATATATATATATATATATATATATATATATATATATATATATATATATAGATAGATATAATAAAATTTATAATAGAAATATAGAAATATATAAAAATATAGGTAAAAAAAAGTATACTCACCCACCATATATCTTAAGACTAAACATATGTCTCCAGGGCTTTAATTTTCAAAAAAACATGAAATGGAGAAGGAATCATTAAGTCCGGGCCATTGGGTGGCATTCAGTCTGAGCTGCCATAGAGCCTCTTGTCTCTCCAAATACAAAGTCCACAACCCCCCCTAACATCCACACAAGGATATCTACAATAATAAATTTAAAATAATGACCTTGCTACTCCATACAATGCTTTGCCAATGCACTTGTATTCTTATTCATCCTAATGTCTCTCAGATGTTCATAAATGTAACTTTTTAATTTCCTTTCAGTCTATATAAAAACATGGACAGACCATATTAAAGGCATAATATATCACTCTTTCCATATAGCAGAAATATTTATTTGCCAGCTTAACTACCACATTATTGATTTTAAAGGAGGAACCTTTTAAAATGTAAGAACAATAGTTACAGGCACCACATTTTTTCATCATGCCTGAAGGGGGCCCCTTATAATTGCTCTCTAATATGTTTTTTAGACATCTACCTCTACGGTAAACAATATTAGGTTTTTCACTCACACAGTGTCTGATGTTCTTATCACTAGATAAAATAACCCAATTTTTAAACAAGACATTGGCTATTTGTTTTCTGTTCTTATTAAATGATGCAGTGAAGGCACATTGAAATGATTCATTAGTCCACCCTGTACAATCATTCAGACAAGAACCACTCTGTGTGGGACCCCCAGCCTGTATTGTATGAGATCGGGAACCTAACAACAATTTATTAATCACCTCAACCCTGATTTCATTAATCCATTTTAATGGATAACCTCTTTTCAAAAACATACTCATGAGAATGTCACATTCATCCCAAAATGATTCAAATACACTAACCATACGGACAGCTCTTTCAAATTGTCCCTTCACAACAGCCCTTTTATGTTTATAGGGATGTGAGCTATCAAAGTGAAAAAAACTATTTGAATATGTTTCTTTCCTATAAATTTGGGATATAAAAACCTTCATAGAGGTATCCTTTATCAATTTCACATCTAAGTATGAAATCTCCTTTTTATCAATACTGTGTGTAAACCTCAAGAAGGTATTGGTCTGAGTGATATACTCCAAAAATTCACTGATTGTATGTTCGGGTCCATCCAAAAAAATAATGATGTCACCCAAAAAACTGCAGTACATCCTACAGTTAGTGAAAAAAGGAAAGTTTTATAAATATTTTTTCTCCCACTGTTGCATAACTACATTCAAATACATTATCTCACATGCAGAACCCATGGCCACACCCACTGTTTGAAGAAAAATTTAATTCTCAAAACATATATAGTTATTAGTTAAAACAAGCTCCACTAAATGTTCATACATATTAATTGTACATTGCGGGATCCTTTCCTCCACTAGGTATTCACAAAACCATACTATTCCTAAGGTGTGGGGTATAACAGTATAAAAATCTTTCACATCAACTTTTACAAAAATACCTAAATCATTATATTCCACTATGAGGGAAATCTCATGAATATTTACATCAATTCATTTCTTCAGTTACCAGACTTTTTAACCTAACATCCAGGAATTTGGCCAAGGGATGTGTTTTAGACCCCTCGCATCCACAATAGGTCTAATAAATGGGTTTAAAAGGTCTTTATGAATTTTCAGGTGACCAAAAATTACAGGCGTCTTGGGATGGGATACATTCAAAAAAATTAATTTGTTAATTGAAATACTCCATTCTATGAACAGGTCATTTAAATAATTTCTTACTTTCCTATATGCCCCATTTAATTCATTTTTGAGGCTTTTCTATAACTTTTTCCTTTCAAGATTTCTTTCATCTTCTCACTGTAACAAGTGGTTTTCATAATCACAATACCTACCCCCTTATCTGGCTTAATAATCCTAATATTACTTTTAGACCTTCATTTTTTTAACCCATCATGTTCCCCTTGAGTGAGATTCATGACAAGCTTAACATGATCTAAATCACAAATATCAATTTCATATAATCTTTCAATAATCTGAAGTGAAGGATGAATAGGGGGTTAAAGGTATTTGACACAAGTAATGGATTTCTAGTAGAGTCAACACCTTGAAAAAGAATATTCAAATTCAATTTCCTAACAAAGTGCTTTAAATCCACCAAAATTACCCCTGTGTCGAAATCTTTCTCAGGCACAAAAGTCAAGCCTCTAGCAATTAAATCACAATCCACTACATCAACAGGCATAGAAGAAAAGTTAAAAACTTTAAACTCCCCTTTAGTATTTTGGTGTATAGTCAAACAGCCCAAAATAACATTGGCAGAAGTCATCTACGATCTCAAAAACTCCCCCTCAGATTGCCCCTTGAGTTCCTCTCGAGTTGGGTGGGTAAAACATCAATCCCTGTTCACAGGTTGCCCCCCTTGCATGTAGGTGTCCCTGTGATTTCAGTCCTTTAGGCATGATAATTAAGTCTCTGAATGATCAGAGATGAAAGCTCTTAATTTCTGTTTTTGTTTTTCAATAAATTTTGTGTCATTGTAGATATTGCAGTTTCATTGCATCTAAAAACATTGGCAAGTCATTATATAAATACTCACTTGCTCACTCCTGGAACTCCCTTCCTGAAAATATAAAAAGTAGCTCTCAAAAATCACAAACTGGCACTCAAGCACTACCTACAGAACACTTGGTCCTGCACCTGTCTAGTTCCCAAAGAGTTCTTACAACCTCTTCCTTGTACACACCATCATATTTCTTTCTTTCTCTTCTTACCCCTCTTCCTAGGAAAACTCCTCCAGTCCCCTCTATGTGTAAATAACTACTTTATTTTCCCCTAGCTTCATCCTCCAGCCCCCTCTATGTGTACTTAACTCCTATGTTTTACCATTTTTTCCTCACTGTCATGTGTATAGTGTGCATTATTTTCATTTCATTTTTTGAACAAAACATTTTTAATGTGATATTATTTTATTGCTGTATTAACTCTTTTGATATGTAATTTTCCTTTTTGTAAGACTGTAATTTCTTTTTCTATGACTGTAATTTGAGCTTTTCTTCATAGGTCTCCACTGAAAACAGGCCATTGGCTCAGTTGGACCAACCCAGTTAACAAATGACAATATATAATACATAAATATATAAATTCATATCAGTCAAGTTGGAAATCAATCCATGAAAGAATATTTACTAATAATAAATATGGAATCTCGTATGCAATTTGGGCTTAATAAATTCTATTGGATGTTCAAGGATGTTTGTATGAATGATGGGAAAATTTCATCTTCACTCTTTTTACAGATCACATTATTCTTACTTTTAAAATATGTATGAACTTTAATTATATAGTTAAAGAATTATTATTGTTGTTATCCCCTATACCTAAGACTACTGAGTGTTTAGAGACATTTAATCTAAGTAAAATGTCACATCTTAAAGATACTGATTTATCTTTTTCACACCAATTTCTATACAGTAATAAAATACATTTTACTGGATATCTTTACGTAAGACATTGTTTGAAGAAAAATAGCTGCTTGAGTATACAAATCTGTAAAAAATATGTTAGTGATAAAATTAAAGTCTCCATGGAGAATCAAACAAAACAAATTCCAAAGATTTTATATTTTTTCTTTAAAGGTAATAGTAATTTTAAGTAACAATAAATCATATTTAACTATAATATATAGAATTATAAGGGCAGAGTTCATTACCTCAGATTTAGCATTTTGGAATTACTCAACAAAAATTAATAATGATTTTCTTCAGATAATGATAGAAGATTAATTTTAAAGTCTGAAGGGAAAAAAAAACCTTCAGTTAATTGGAATATTTATACTTGGAAGTACCTACATAGAGTTTTTTTAACTCCACATAAAGTTGTGCTAATTTGTAAATCAGAAAAAGTTAATTGTTGGAGATGTAATAAAGTTCCTGATGCCAATTGGCTTTATATGGCAATAGAATGTAAAATAGTAATTTCTTTCTGGACGGAGTTCAGAAAATTTCCTCAAGCATTATGGCTGGATAACTGTATTATAACTAACTCTGATTTTATTTAATGCCCCAATCCCAATTTCTATCCCATCTCTACAAGTGCCTCTATTCTGGTCCATATTAACTATAGCAAGGGAAGTTGTTACAAAAAAATGGAAATGTAAAACTACTCTATTTTTTACTGAATTTTTTGGTTAGCTAAGATTGTTTGTAAAAAAAAGAACTCAACCCTAAAAATGAGAACTCCTGATGTCACACATCAATATAGATCTTGGCAAAAATTAAGTGATTTACTTAAAGCATTTTGATGGTTTAGCTTAATATATATGGAACTTTTGTTATGGACTTTTATAAATAATTAAGATATTGCTATGTTTTCAGAAGTTTTGTTTTTATTTAAAAAACTGAAAATTTTATGAAAAAAATGTATTAACATTTTAAGAAAAAAATTCCTTGTAAACAACATATTAAAATGATGAGAACATGTTTTTATAGCTGTTTAAAAATCTACTAGCCTATGTGGACCTCCTTTCTACTGCTTTTGTTTACCTGGAAAGTATGAATAGGCTCAGGACCCATTTTCTGAGGAGGACCAGGGAGAAAAGCTCCAGTATGATATAATACAATTAATCATTAACAATGTCATCTAATGTAGATACTTTCTACTTAAGCATGGAAAGTGACAGTTTTATACCTTATATAAATAAGCATGGAGACCAAGAAGTCAGTAGTAGAATTACATACAAACAAGCATAGTAGCATAATAATTTTAAGAAGTTACTCAATTTTAAAAGGGATAAAGAGCTTGGCAAAGGGAGTAGTTAGAGGAGAGAATAATGGTTTAATTGGGTGGAGAGCATTTGCAGTGTCATTAGTTATCTACATTGTTAGCTGAAGCTTAAAATACTTCAGTGATTGTTCTTGTCTACCTGCTAAAGTTCCAGGTTTTGGAAACTATGTGAGAGAATATGGACCAGCCATCCAAACTGATAAGTTTGGATATAAGTAGAAGGGCTTTGTTGGAAGAGCACAGAGTCTTAGTCAGGTGGTAAGATAGTATTACGTTTGTTAGGGATTGTCAGCTGAGATATATGAGCCAGTGTGGTAGTCTGAGCCACTGGAGGTGCCTGACTGCTAGACAGTAGCATTATCTATTTGGGGGTTGGCTGCAAATTTTGTGAGCTTGTTGTAGAACTGTTTGAACTTGTTAGTTAAGTTTGCTGGATACTGGTAAATATTGGGGCAAAACAGAGAAGGGTGAGTAGCAGGAGTGTTGAAGTGATATGAGATGTGACTATGTTAGATTGATATGGTTTGGCTCTATAAAGAGTGCCAAGTTTTTTCTATGCGGACACTGAATTTTAGGATTCACCTATATGAACTCCTACTAGTTTGGTATGGGTGACCAGTTATATTTTGGTGTTGTCTGATGAGGTAACAGAAAAATACATTATTATAAGGTGTTTTGGAGTGAAGATAAATAATGTGTTGGGGTTGAAGAATAGCTGATAGGAGGTCAACCATTTTTATTGAGGAGGATGATTCCTGAGTAAGCTGTTTCTAGGGAGTCAAGGATTTTTACTGAGCAGATAATGGTTGAATCATCTGCATACCATGCAGGGTGTTCTTGTTTGTCAGGGCTAGGTCATTAACAAAGATGCTAAACAAGACTGGACCTAGTATGTATCCCTGTGATACTCCAACCAGTACAGGAAAAAACAATGAGATGTCAGTAAGCCATTTCACTACTTGGTGGCAATTAATAAGGTAGCTAGAAAACCAGAAGAGGGAGGTAAAGCTTATCATGACCTAGTTAGAGAATTTTTATAAGATAATAGTATAGGAGACAGAGTAGAAAACTTTAGAGATATGAAGAAAGAGGACAGAAGCCAAGCTTTCATCATCTATTTTGTGTTGATTGCATTAATGAAGGTAAGCAAAGCTGTGGATTGCTAAGGTGTGGGCAGAAACCATGCTGTGAGGGAGAGAGAAATATGTTGGGGTGATTTATCGAAGTAAGTGTAACTAAATGCATTTTTTTTTCAAGTATCTTGGATGGGCGGGGGAGAATGGTGATGGGCCTAGAATTAGTAAGCTCAATTGACTGATCACCTTTATGGATGGGGATGATGTGGCATTTTTTCCATAGTAGTGGTACATAGGATTCATAGGTTCATACTAGACTAACTGCCCTTGTGGGCCATTTTAAGTCTAGCCAATTACCCCAAGTGAGAATCAAACCTTGCACCTTGTGTCTGTAAGGTAAACACCTTAACCATTAACCCAACCTCCCACCCTAAATTGATAGACCATTTAATCAGTATAGATACAGGTTAGGCTATGGTTTCTGCTGCAATATTCACTTGGTAGGTTGTCATGTGGTATAGAGGTGGGTTTTAGTTTAAGTAGATTTTTTTAATGGTAGAGGTAGGAACTGATAGTAGGCATGGGGACGGTGGAGATTTTAGGGGTTGGGCTTTGCTGCAGCCATTGTTTTGTTTTTTGCTATTATGGATGAAAATTAAATAGTAACATTGAAGTTAAATGCACTGGTGATATTTTTCGGGTTGATTTGATTATTGGTGAGGATTTTATTGAGCAGCCAGGATTTAGGAGCTGATTCATTGAAGATCAGACTAATTTGGGGTTATCATAATTTTTAATTTGAAGATTTGTGAAATACTTTTGTCTGATTTAATTTGATATTTATCTCTGCTTCTCATTTTTTTTAATTTTTGATGGTTAGCTTAAGTTTTATTTTGTTGCACAAGTTTTCCAGGCATGATCTCAAAGAATCATAAGATGTTTGGTACTTCTGTTCAGCCAAAGGGGCAGGATCTGACTTAATCATTTTTTTTCTGACTGGGGCTAGTTCATTTATTATACTTAGGAATGTGGTATTAAAGTAGGATACAACATCATTAAGAGGTAAATATTTTAACTTTTTGCTGTTATGCTGATTGAGGGATGAGACAAATGTGTCATTTTTGAAATTTGAGAAGTTATGTGCCACACTGTAATGATATTGTTTTTGGATGTTTATTTTTTTCAAATTAAATATAGGGAGATGGTCTCTTAAAGAGTCAAGGAGAGTTCCTGATGTAGAAATTTTGCATGATGTAGAGAATATCCAGTCTATGGTGGTCCCTTTGTTGTCATTATTATAGCAGGTAGGAGAGGTGATCAGATGAGTAAGTCCATATAGATTTATGTTTTGAGATAAGTTCAAGGGGAGAGTGAGAGAGAGTCAATGTTACAGCATCAATTTTTCTTGAGGAATGTTAGAGGTAAGCCAGCAGAGGATTTCTTCTGTTGTAGTATGATTGTTAGCAGGAGGGATATGGCCTCCTATAATGTACAAAGATTTGTGTTGGTTTAGTTGAGACTTGTGACCTGGATTTCCACTTTGCCAAATCTGGGAGGATTGAGAAGTGGTAGAGAGAGCTGAAGGCTGTTTTTATAGATTACTGCAGTTCCTAAAACTGTCTTATGTTTGTGTCAGCTCTCTAGATCTTATAGTCTGGAGGGAGTATCTCATCTTTAGTTTCATTTTTCAGCCAGATGTCAGTTAACATCCCAATGTCAGGTGAAGATTGGAAACCCTGTTTATGAAATTCAGGTACCTTGTTCTAGATACTTATTATGTGAATGTGAAAAGTGAGTTGAAAAGAGGAGCTTGTGGAGTGTTGTTAGGGTTGATGGGGTTTGTAGAGGAGGTGGGGGTGATATAGAGAGGAAGTTTGACCTGATTTGTGGTGGATATCCCCACTACGTTTTAAGGCTTGAGGATTACAGAGAGTATAGCTCAACCATTTTAGTGTAGATTTAGGTTTGGACAGAAGTTTTCAGTGATTAGCTTGTGTTGGTAAGTTTTATATTTAATCAGATGTTTTGATTTGAGAGAGAATAGGATTGGATTTATGCCAACAGACGTCTGGTAGGAGCTGGTAGACAGTTTGTGAGATGGAAAATGAGGGGACTGGAAGATGAGAAAGGGGCATGAGTGATAAGACGTTGATATGAGAGGAGTAGGAGGAGAGGCAGAGTAATTGCTACTGAGTAACATGTTAGAGAAGTGAGTGGGCTGGTTGACAGTGTTAATTTATGAAAGTGAAAGATTAGATGTTAGTATTCATGAGTTAGGAGATTTTCCGGTAGAGAGCAGAGTTTGGCAGGCTGTATGCATGTGCATCTGTTGTATTTGTGTGTGAGTGAATGGTAGTGTCAGTAAGATATTACCAGTGGGGGGTCTGTTTAACTGTATGAATGATTGTGGCTTTCTGTATGTGTAGGAAGGTAGGTTTGTTTGAGTGGGAGTGGAGAAGAGTGTGAGAGATGTGATGTGTGAGCTATGGTTGGAGGTTTAAAAAATATCGAGGAAAGGGGAGAAATGAAAAGGATGATTAGATGTATATAGAGGGGGAGGTGGGGGTATAAAGGTAGTTGTAGTGGAGGTAGGTAGCAATTGGAACTAGGGTAGATGAAGAATGTGGAAGCACCTGGCAGGAAAGACAGAAGAATGCCTTATTTTTTTTTCATGAAAAATAATGAGCTGTAGAAGAGACAAATGACGTATTTGGTGCACTCTTATGCCTGCTTTGAATGCATTTAGCTTAATGCTAAGAATGCAGACATAGGCTGTGCTCAATAAATACAGGGACGAAAATGACATTCCAGAGATCCCCTGGACCACTATTGCTATAGCATCTCCACGAGTCCTTTTAGCTTAAAATTACCTACACTTCATATAGGAAAATAAAACAAATAAAGGTCATACTGGAGCACTCTTATGACTCCTTCAATATTTGTGCAAGAACATAGCATTTCTCCACTATTCCATCAACATCATGACATAGTTCTTCTGAGTCAGTGGCTCATTTACTGAAAAAGTCACTTTTTCAGCATACTTGCATGTTTTTTCCAAGGGAGGATAAGGAACATAATTCTCCTATCACCTGAACATGTTTTGCTGTATCCTACCTGAAAATAATGACTTCCACAAGCGTTTGCCAGACAGAGGTATCGTCTCTGTCATCAGTACTTCATTGAAATAGTGCATTAAGCATAACAACTTATCATTATACAGTACATATAGCATTTTTAGCTAGGTGTCATCCAGTTATGCTGTCTTATTACAGTAGAAGTAGTTAAGTGGCATAGGACTATATCTACAGACAGTTCGACCAGATCCTTTGAGGTGGGTATGTCAGTATGACATAACATTTATTTCTGAAAGTGTTCCTTCCTACAACCAATGCGTCTACAATCAAGATCAGTGTTTCATCCCTCTTGCTAAGAATGGTCAGGCACTGCCCCCATACCCCCCCCCCCCCCGCAAATAACAAGAAGGTTTGCCAGTACCTCTTTGAGGTCATCTGAATCTAAATTTTCATGGCATCTCCAAACTGCTGTCATATCCAAGCTTTCACATTGGCAATTGTTGTACCTGCTGTCCTCCTGTCCCAGTGCTTATTGGATAAGTTCAGAGACACCCCATAAGAATTAAAAAGAAGACTGTTTTGTTTTACCTGACAGTTTTGTCTTCTTGACATATTTTGTAACACTCTATATGGAAATTAATGAATGTCCAGTCATTTATTTAAAATACATAAACCTGTTGTTGTTTCACAGTATACACTTTACCCAGTGTAAATTCTGCTATCAGTGTTGATGTCTCTACTTCTACTTAACTAACTGTACATTATCCTAATTTATTGACTCTATGGATATTTAAATACTGTACACTGACTATGCTTTTATTGTAAATAAACTTACCTATTGTTATATTAATTTTATATGGTTGAACTGTCTTGATCACATTTACACATTCAGTGTATTTTTCTTGTGTAGTATTTTGTGTCTTTGCCTTCATGACCCAAGTCAAGCCTGAAAAGGTCCTGCGTGAAAATGCACCTATCCAGTTTACAATCAAGCGATCCATCAATAAATAAAGAACTAAATTAGGGAGACTAATAAAATAAGTGTCTATGCTATACTAAACAACATTTTTTCTAAAATGCTGCAAAGTACTATTTTTTCTTCTCATACACATGGGAATGAACATCCAGCTCATGATCTATTGGATATGATGCATAACCACAATAATTCCAGGTTCATATTCCCTATTTCTACATATGTATCAAGATTAATTTTGATGGAGGTTAGTGCCTGACCTCTTTGTATTGCAAGTGGAAGCTTATACATAATGAAGGACAAGTGCTGTTTACTATATCACCCACTTTTTCTATTATACTGAATTT
Source organism: Protopterus annectens (assembly GCF_019279795.1). NCBI lineage: Eukaryota > Metazoa > Chordata > Ceratodontiformes > Protopteridae > Protopterus > Protopterus annectens. The sequence goes on from NC_056749.1 coordinate 518,682,757, forward strand.
TATTTGTACTATTAGGTTCCCATATCTGATGTTAGCAGAGGTATATTTCAGATGAAAGCTTAGAAATAGAACTGGATCAGACATTTCTTTAAAGATCCACCAGATGTTAACTATTAGGAATATATAAGAAACAGAATATAAACTAATGCTCCTGAAGCCTTTATGAACAGGTTAAGCTTTTAAACCCAAGGAGCTCTCTTGTAAGAAAACACTGCACCATTTCAAGCTTTTTAGGCAGCTTCCTCAAAGTGTATAGAATACTGGATTGTAATTTGTAACAGGTCATATCACTAAGAAATACAGTGGTACATTGATAGCTGTGAAGGAGCTATGCCTGCACTTTAGAATTAGAAGATACAATTTAGTCAAAATATACATTGTTGCCTACCACTGTCCATAGATCTTTTTGCAATTTTTTGCCCACTGTCTATGCACAATTTTTTGTCCCTCAGTCAAGTCTCAAAATTAAACTTAAGGAGAGGGGCAAGATCAGTATTACATGACCAAGTATGTATTATTTGCAGAATGTCATGGAGAAATGTTGCATCTTCTACTGAATTAATGTTTCCCCAGTATATAATAATCCATATATGTGGTTACCCACAAACCATTTTCTACAATCTAAAAAGAATGGTCTCAAACATGACACTAGTACAGACTGCTGAGAAACACCACTGGCAATCCCTGCTGGGAGGTAATACTTAATCCTCACACATTCCCTTGTCTTCTTGTGCCTTGTTGCTTAATTAGTGTTTTACCTACTGAGTCACATAGGAAATAAAATGTAACAGCTTAATTTTGTTAAATATTTCCTTGCCTGGAAATTAAGTTAAAAGCCTCGTTAAGATCACGATAAGAAGCATAGACAATTGACAATTCGTCATATACTGCAATTTCCTCTTCAAGGAAAATCACATGAGTCAGTGACAAGTTGTCCCATTTCTAAACCCAAAGATTCATAGGTAAATACCATGAAAATAGGACTAGGAGACCTTTTTAAGCCTACCCATGGTTTCCCATTTCTAAATGACAGGATACATTAGACGGGGCATCTAGATGGCTTTAGGTGGCAGATTGCCAGGCTAGGGGGTAAAGTTCTGCCAGCCTAGGGGTAAATTTCTGATTCCCCATTTATTGGTCCATGATGAATTTGAATAGGGTCAGGGATAAACTCTGCTTCATATAGGTTCATGTGCGTATACTAGGCTAATGACCACTGCGGTCTTTATAAGCCTAGTAAAACATCCCAAATGTATCCTGCACGTTTATGGCCCTTAGAGGTTATTTTAAAGTGTATATGTAAGCTGGGGCAAGATTTACAAGGCTGCCTCTGTACCTGAGAGACATAGATGCTAGATCTGAGATGTATTTACAGTTTCCCATTTACTGGTCCATGTTTCTTTTGAATAAGGTTAGAGAAGATCTCTGCTTCACATGGATGGGAAGCCTGTTCCAAAGAAGGGAAATTCTCTGAGACACATGCTGCCCCTCAAAAAATGTCTTATTTATGTCTAAGGCAAAGTTTAACTCCCTAGATCGAGAAGCTCTGATGCTATTCATTTTGCCAGGCATAGATCAGCTCTCAACAGTCTGTATTATATGGACTACAGAGATAGGGCTTTGAGGTAATTTGCAGAGAACATGCTTTTTTCACCCTGTATTATTTTTGTGAGGAACCTCTGTGGACACTCTAGTTATTGCATGTGCCTGGTCAGATACATACCAAATGTGGCTTTTTTACTCAATGATGGACCTGATGAGGGCTTAATACAGTGAAAAGTGACTTTCTTGGACATAGAACCCATGCCCTTGCTATAAACTGAGCAGTATATAACATTATTTCTTTACTACCTACAACACCTGTTGGTTGAAAGCCAGGTTACTATTTACAAAAGTATCCACATTTCTGGCTACTGGTTCTATTCTTAGGGCTGTGCTATCAATGAGGTCATTTCTTAGGGTGGCTGACATCCCAAAGGATGCTACTGAGTTTTAAGTTGTGGCTTTGCCACAAGTCATTTTTCTGTTTTAGTCCTTTAGGTAGAATGTTAGCATCTTGGGAGATTCTATGACTGCTCCTAATTTTGCAAACTTGGTCAGCCACAGCTTAATGACATTGGCCTTGACTTCTGAGAAGTGCATACCAAAAGGAAGAGGACACAGCGCAGAGCTCTGAGGAGCTCTGCTAGTGACCTTACTCTTTGTGGAGGTGGTCTCCCCTAGCTTGACTTCCTCGGTCCTGTATGACAACCAATTAGCTATTCAGCACATAACATAGGGGTTTATTCCTATATCTAGGAGATGCTTTACATTGCCTGAGTGGAGTATTGTATCAAATGCTTTAGCTAGGTGAAGGTTGGCAAGATTTCTCCTGTTGTTTACATACATTGCCTTAATGACCTTCTTAAGAAGTTCATCAGGGGCTATAGAAGCATGATCTACCCTTGACAAAACCAAACTGGTTTGGATCCAGTGTTTGAAGTGGACTGGATGCCTGTTCTAGAGTAGAGATAGTCCTTGAGATACATATCTGTCCTTCCAACATATTCTATTTGTATTGCAAAAAAGATTTAGGTCCTTTGATTGGGTCTGCCTGATGGCGATAGAACTGATACATATCTGCAAGTCTATCAGTAATGAATCGGGTGATGCCTTGTAAGAATGACACAGCAGTCTGTAGAAGACTGACCATATAGATAAGGCTTTGAGGCAGTTTGTGTATTCCATGTGGCTAACACCTTGTATTATTTTTCTGAGGAACCTCTGTGGGTGTTCCATTTGCTGCATATGCCTTGCAAGTACATACTGAAGGGAAAATTGTCTGCCCTAATAAGGGCTGAGTACAGTCTAACATCCTTGGACCTGCATGCCTTATCTTTGCTTATAGGTTTTGCAATATAGAATGATTTCCTTACAAGAGAAGACACATCATGACCACAGGCAAAGTCACTGTCCATATATGTTCCCAATTCCTTAACCACTGGGTCTAGTCTTAGGGGGTGCATTGTCTATGTGGTAATCCCCCCAGGGTGGCTGACTTTCCAAAGGATAATAATATACATTTTTTTGCATGCAGTTTTACACTATGGCTCTGACACCATTCATTAGTTTGCTACAACTTTATTTGGAGGATATTAACACCCTTGAAGGATTCAATGATTGTGCCGAGTTTGCAGTTATCCACAAACCTGGTTAACCAGAGGCCTTTGATATTAGCTTTGACTTCCAAAAACTACATGCCAAAAAAGGAGCAACCTCAGCCCTGAATGAATCAACTAGAAAATGGCCTTTTTGTAGAAGTAGAATCTCCTGTTGTTACTTCTTGGAAGTAGAATCTCCTATTGTTACTTCTTGGAAGTAGAATCTCCTATTGTTACTTCTTGGAAGTAGAATCTCCTATTGTTACTTCTTGGAAGTAGAATCTCCTATTGTTACTTCTTGGAAGTAGAATCTCCTATTGTTACTTCTTGTGTCCTATCTGTGAGTCAGTTGGCTAGTCAACAGGCGACAGAGGGATTTTCTCCTAGTTTTGTAAGTTTGCCTACAATGCCAAAGTAAGGAATAGTAATGAATGCTTTGGCCAGTTCAAAATAGGCAGTCTGTACATTTTTCCTCTTACCCATAGCTTTGGTGACTTTCTCAAAACAAAAATCCACAAAGTTGAGAACCCAGGAGATCTGTCTTTGACAAAGTCAAACTGTGTTGCATCCAGGGTCTGAAGGCTTCCTATGTCTTTATTTATAATATCCATGGTAATTTCTTCCATGGTTTTACGTAAGAGACAAGTCAGACTTATGAGTCTATAGCTACCTGGGTGAGTCATACCTCTAAATCCCTTAGCTCAAGAAATCTGGACAAAGCCTGACAAAATGGGGGGGGGGGGGGCAAAGGCCCAAAAATAGGGATACATTTTAAATATTGCTTGTATAGACTTAGAAAGTTGCTAGAATAACAGGATTTATGTTGGCATGCATTTTCTGCAAGATATGAAGTCTGAAAATCAAATGCATGTCATTATTTAGTGACTTTAATCCTTAGATCAACCATACTCACAAGCGAGGAGAGTGTGTTGAGCAGATGGAAAGAGTACTTTGAGGGGTTGATGAATAAAGAGAATGAGAGGGAGAAAAGGTTGGATGATGTGGGGATAGTGTATCATGAAGTGCAATGGATTAGCAAGGAGGAAGTAAGGACAGCTATGAAGAGGATGAAGAATGGAAAGGCTGTTGGTCCAGATGATATACCTGTGGAAGCATGGAGGTGTTTAGGTGAAATGCAAGTGGAGTTTTCAACCAGATTGTTTAATGAAATCTTGGAAAGTGAGATGATGCCTGAGGAATGGAGCAAAAGTGTTTTGGTACCGATTTTTAAGACTAAGGGTGATGTGCAGAGGTGTAGTAACTACAGATGGATTAAATTGATCAGTCACAGCATGAAGTTATGGGAAAGAGCAGTGGAAGCAAGGTTAAGAAGGGACTTGATGATTAGTGATCAGCAGTATGGTTTCATGCTGGGAAAGAGCACTACAGGTGCAATGTTTGCTCTGAGAGTGTTGATGGAGAAGTACAGAGAAGGTCAGAAGGAGTTGCACTGTGTTTTTTGTAGACTTAGAGAAAGCATATGATAGGGTGCCTAGAGAGGAGTTGTGGTAGTGTATGAGAAAGTTGGGAGTGTCAGAGAAGTATGTAAGAGTGGTACAGGATATGTACAAGGGTAGTGTGATAGTGGTGAGGTCTGCAGTGGGAGTGACGGATGCATTTAAGGTGGAGGTGGGATTACATCAAGGATCATCTCTGAGTCCTTTCTTATTTGCAATGGTGATGGACAGGTTGACATACGAGATTAGACATGAGTCCACATGGACTATGATGTTTGCAGATGGCATTGTGATCTGTAGTGATACTAGGGAACAGGTGGAGGCGACCCTGGACAGATGGAGAGATGGAGATATGCTCTAGAGAGAAGAGTAATGAAGGTCAGCAGGAGTAAGACAGAATATGTGTGTGTGGATGAGAGGGAGGATAGAGGAATTGTGAGGATGCAAGGAGTAGAGCTGGCGAAGGTGGATGAATTTAAATACTTGGGATCAATAGTTCAGAGTAATGGTGAGTGTGGAAGAGAGGCAAAGAAGAGAGTACAGGCAGGATGGAGTGGGTGGAGAAGAGTGTCAGGAGTGATTTGTGACAGACGAGTACCAGTAAGAGTGAAAGGGAAGGTCTACAAGAGGGTAGTGAGACCAGCAATGTTATATGGGTTGGAGACAGTAGCATTGACAAAAAGGCAGGAGTTAGAGCTGGATGTGGCAGAGTTAAAGATGTTAAGATTTGCACTGGGTGTGACGAGGGTGGACAGGATTAGGAATAAGTATATTAGATGGTCAGCCCAGGTTGGAAGGTTTGGAGACAAAGCCAGAGAGGCAAGATTACATTGGTTTGGACATGTGCTGAGGGGGGATGCTGAGTATATTGGGAAAAAGATGCTAAGGATGAAGCTACCAGGTAACAGGAAAAGAGAGAGGTGGTTGGTGTGACAAAGCAAGATGCAGAGGACAGGAAGAAATGGAAACAGATGATCCGCTGTGGTGATCCCTAATGGGAACAGCCAAAAGAAGATGATGATGATGATGAATATGATCAACCCAGTGATTTGTCAAAAAACAATTTTTATGAGGAACAATCCAAACATATGAGGCAATAATCTGGACATTCTGTGAAAATCTGTACAGTTGAGAGGTATGGGGTAAGTAGATGGTCCGCCCTTGTACAGAGTGATAACTGCTGCCGTCCTCCATTTGCTAGGCATGAAGCCAATTAGGCTAAGATTGAACTTTGATTTTAGAGGGCTCAATAGATCAAGTTTCATGCTGTTCAGGAGGCACTCTTGGATATTACCTGGGCCCATATATGCAACAATTTTTCTGATGGAGAGAGCATTGAGGACTTCTGCACTACTGATAGCTGGGGAAGGCTATAATGAAGATCAGTTCTTGAAAAGTATTGGGGGAGGTGGGTGAAATTAGAGATACATTTATCAGACAGTAGGTTTGCTATATCCCCTGGCTCTGTAGGGGTGGTTATATTTACGATTAGTTCAGCACACTGTTGCATATTAACTTTGAGGCTGCAGACATAGCTGAAAAAGGCCTTGTGGTTGTCCGTTGCCTGCAGGGTTATCCCTACCTTAAATTTAGCTGTTGTGGACTTTATAATACTCTTGAGCTGCTTATTATGTTTGATGAGGCATTTCTTTCCTTGCTGAGCATTTCACATCCTTTGTTTGGTCATGGTTTTCTTCTTTTTGTTGAAATTGGGATTCCACTAGGGTGGCGTATTCTTTGAGTTAGTCCAGTGCTTATTTTGGGTGGGTACAACTTACTCAATGCAGCTGTTTACATAATAGTATAGGATCTTTGTGATATGCAGAAGAGTTGAAGAGGTTTGTAGAGGCTTGAACTTTTGCCTGGGTATCACTCAGTAGCAGGAGGTTTGTTTAGGAATAATTCCAAAATGTTCAAGGGTTTGATGTGGTCACATGTCTTAGTTTAATTTCAAAGCATAAAGTGTTATGGTCTGACTGGACAAGCGAGGAGATTACACATGGGCGGGGTTCAAAGTTTCCCCGTGTTTGTGAGGATCAGGCCAAAGATATTGCTCAACCCACTGGATGTACAGACTAGATAGTCCACAGTATATGTGTTGACAAAGTCCAGGAATCTCTGGGCCTGCATAATGGAAGTTATGTATGTTTCCTAGTTCACAGCAGGGTAGTTGAATTTGCCCAAGTGTATACAGTCAGATTTATTGCATTGCAACCCAATTTCATTTAGTTATGCTGTGTGGGTATCCTGGGTTATAAAATGGGGCCTATAGCTTACAATGATATAGCATGGGACTTTGCTGATGCTGAGATGGACATGGAAAAGCTGAAGTCTGTCATACTGTTTGACCAGTCTTGAGGTGTGACTGTTTTTGATAAATATTGAAACACCTACACTTTTTGTGTTTTTCTGTGCAGTAGCTGGTCTAAATGTGTGGAAGGCATTATAGTCTTGCTCTGCCGGAGTGCCCTCCATGGCTTTAAACCATGTCTCTGTAAGTGCACAGACATTTACATTTTCCAGGGCTATGTAAGCTTGCAGAGAGTAGAATGATTTGTTTAGACTCTTGGCATCGAGCACTAACACCTTTGGGTTATCCTGGGTTGGTTTTGCTATATTGGAAGGTCTATCAGGTTGGCATTGCCTAAAAAAATGGCAGTATATGGGTGGACAAAGTTTTAGCCAATATTCAAAAGCCTAAAGAGGATGGATGCAATCCATCCCTGATGGATCACCATTGTCTGCCAAGCATATTCTTCCAAGATGACAAATACTGCATCTTCTCTGAATGATAACAACAACGAAGCCAGTCAAGAAGTCATTTATCTTCGGTTCATATTGCAGCATCATCCACAAAGAAGGTAGAATTCTACTCAGTGCTAGGCTCATACGGTCCTAGGAGACATAGCTTAACAGCACCATCATGCATTTTTTCGTATAGTCCAAAGATGTGTAGCTCAGATCATTTACAGCCACATGTACAATGACAAAGTTGTTATGTTATTTGTGTATCATTTACCTGAGTGCATACATGGCCTGGCAGATCACAGCCCCTGATAGGCAGCTGATGATACATGGCCTGGCAGCTGATGATACATGGCCTGGCGGATCATGGCCCGATAGGCAGCTGATGATGACCCCCTCCTTGCTCAGCTTAGTGATTGGAATATCTGTATGCCTCACAATGGAGTAATTTGTGACTAGAGCATTTATTTGTGTGAAGGTTTGCTTTATGGGCTTACAAGCTGAGACACCATGAATTGAAGCTATATGTCTCATGGTAATTGTTTTGGGAGAATATTTATGGGTTTGCTGAGGATCCTTATTGTTATAGTTGCACTGAGGAGGCCGTTTAAGTTTGGATAGATAACTTTTAAGAACCTCTGCATATGTGACTCTAGGTGCTTTAAGCAGTTGATAGAATGTTGTGTTGCATTTCTGACCACCTGATTGGGAATTGTAATGGTTGTATATGAAAGCCCTGCCTGCTGTGATAATGTATAACAACATCCCTCACGTACCCAATCATTTAAGAATTAGGTGGCTGCTAGTAAACAAGATATAATTGCTGTGTTTCCTCAGAATGCCCATTTTCCATCAAGCTGGCAATGTGCTCATCCATGGTTTTAGATGTTTACTCTCTGGATTGCAAGGTGATTTGTAATGGGGGTCTAGAATGTTTTCTTGGGTTCTATTTAATTGACACAACAATGTTTAAGACAAGAGTGTTAGAGCAATGCTCATTTTTGCACAAAGCACAGTAATGGGGTAATATATAGGGGTTTGCAGCAGGTTTGCTTGCATGCTGCTTGCCTAAGAACAACAATTTTATTCTAATCTCATAGTGCAGAGCTCTTCTACCTACAAACCATGTGCTGGTCCACAACCACACACTCAGGAAATATTTATTGAACCATATATATATATAGCAGAAGTAAGTCCTTCAATTCTTGCTGTCAGTTTGGATATGCTCTGTTGTGACTGAAGGATTTTCCATAGACTGTCAGACTTATGCTTTTGTAATTGCTCTGGGCTGAGCTGACCCTCATACCCTTTGTGAAATGATACCATTGTAAACTTTGATAGATCCGGGATCTATCCACATGGTATTATACTGATCAACATAACAGACAGGAATTTAGTTAGGCTTTCTTTGAATCAATCAGATAAAATATTTTATAGTATGGAAATGGAATTTTTAACTTTGCATGTGGTACCAGTTAGCATGCTTAAAATTAAATACATCACTGTTGTCTCCAAATCACTTTGAAATATTTGTTTGCTTATTATGAAGTTTATACATTTTTTTCCACAGGTACATTCCCTATGAGCTGTAGCTAAGTAAGCACTTATTTACAGATAGCACATTATATTATAGTTCTGCTCTTTTTCTTTCAGTTTTCATGTGTGATTGAAGCATACCTTATCAGTGTTTTCATTTTCTGAGACCATGCTATGTTCATACTTATATATTCAATACATAAGGAATATCTATAGAGTATGTACTTTATTAAATTTAAGCTTGGTTTAATTACTGGCATCATTTTTAAAAGCTGGGTTATGCATCTTTTCTCATGTATTTTATTAATTTTGTGATTTCACCAAGGGGGGTATTTTGATAAGTTTAAATAAATATGTTTATCATTTTGCAGTTTATTCAAGAAAACATTGCCACCTTTTAAAAATATATTAATTCGTAGCTAAGCCACTATGGAATGAACACCACTGCCTTACTCTTTCAAAGGCAAAGTGGCCCCCAGTACAGGCCAGATAAAATCTTCTTGGTTCCTTACTCTTCAAAATAATCAGACTTAACACATCTTCCTCTCCCTTCCAAACCTTTTACTGCCACTCATACCTATAACTTAAGAATCCAAGCCAGATGAGGTACGTCCCCTATTAGCCATTGTTTCTCTGTACTGGCCCCAAAATGATGGCATCACTTCCTCCTGATTTCACTGATCACAAAAAGTACTCCCTCTGCTCAAGCCATAGTTCAAAAATAAAAAAACCTTACTAAAACAGTTTGAATGTAACTGTCCATCCAAAGGACAAGAACGTTTTGTCCTTCGTCTGAAAAACATATCAAATAAACTGGTGTCCCCAGATGCATTGTACTCTTACTTCCCATATACATTATCCACCTGATTAATTCAATCATCCAAAATTGCACTACTGCTGCTCTAAGCCCGCTACATATAATCTAATCCCATCTTTCATCTTACATCTCTATTAGCTTTTCTATCCAATCGACTACTAATCATACCTGCAGCATTTCTACTTCTCCTACTTTAACTCAATTTTTCCCTTTTCTATTCCAGTTATATAACCCTAGATGCATATATTTGGTTTGTTAGATCTTCCATGTATATATCATTTGTTGGGTGCACTTCACTAGTTCGAAATACTGAAATCTCGAATTTCAGTATCTCAAGACTAAACTATCGAAAGAGCAGTTGTGTGAAAGTCCACATAACCAAATCCAGAAATGTCAAATCAGCAGTTGTGGTGGTGCACTGTATTAATGGATAGTTGGAGAGTCAGGTAAGTGTTTATAATTTAAGGGTTTTGGGTAGGAATTTTAGAGTGTGTTAGTGTGTTGGGAAGTTGTTGGTGTAGGTTACGGTATGTAGGCAAGAGTGTGAGTGTGTAAGTGTTGAGAATGGTGGTGTTTGTACATATGTGATGTGTGTATGTTCAAAGGGAACACAGAGTGTGTAGTGGTGGGTTTAGTGTCTTTTTCTTTTTAGTGCGACCTCGGAGTTAGAATATATAAGTAGTAGGGGTGTGGAAGGGGGCTTGCCCGCCTGCTTATATGTAGGGTAGGTTTATGTATTTGTGTTGTTGTGTTTGTGTGTTTTGTTTCTTTGTTGTAGTGTGGGGAGGAAGGTGCATGCGTGTTTGTGTGGTGGAGGATGTATTTTAAAGTCACAGTTTGGAATTTTGCGCTTTTAGGGTTTCGGTATTTTGAATTTTCGGCTTTATAGTCTCGAGATACTGAAATTCGAGATTTCAGTATTTCGAGATTATAAAGTGAATCCCATTTGTTACATTGTCTACACTGACTCATAAACGGAAACCATTACTTGTACACTGTACATTGTTTTGTTTCATTATAATATAAGCTGAGCTTGTAACTGATCATTATTTGATTAGAGTTCTCCCCTGGTTAAGAAATTGAAATAAGTAAATATAAATGAATAAAAAAATTGCAGAAGTTAATAATGCAGGAACAGGGCTGACAGTCTGATTTATTGTGGGTCAATGAGGACAGCATCCTAGTGCCCCCCCCCCCCCCAAGTATGTCATTAATTGCTTGAGCATTCATTTGGAAGATTTAGGAAGGATGATTTGTGACTGAAATTAATTTTACTCTAAAAATTACGAAAATGGTATCACACTCCATGTTGTTTACAGAAGATGTAACCACTGGTTAGGAGCACAATGATGCTGCATGATATCTAAGAAAGTTTATCGAAGGTTACACTGACATTTGCATTCATCGATCGAAAAAGGAATCCTCAATGCACTGAAAACTCAAAAGTTGACACAATAATATGCATGCACTGACAAACAACCTTGGCATATTCAACACCTAAACCAACAACAAAAAAAAAAACATTAAAAACATTGTTTTTATAGGGGGGCAACCCCCCTGTACCTCCTACTAATTAAATATGTTAAGTCTGAGACTGCATAAAATCAGGAAACGGGAATATTCCCAAGTCCTAAAAATTGTGCAGTCTCTTACACGACCAAAAGTGGATGACTAAACAGATGTCGACCAAACACACTGTCAGTCAAACCATACGCAGCTCTAAGGTATTACCATCTCCACTGGTGGAATTTAATACTATGTTTTCCATTTGGCCATTGTTCATTGGAAACAGACTATCACATTACCATCATGACAACTGAAAGGAGGTAGTGTCATAAATGGACATAACTGTAAGAGAGTGAGTTTTATTTAATTTATTCATTTAAATGAGGAATTGACACTTTTTAGCCATGATCTGGGACAGAAGGGTAGGGAAGGAACATGTACAGTACTGCAATTGAACAGTTTAGCACTCAATCTGCATGCCTTTTTTTTTTGAAGGCAGTAAGGAACTGCGGTACCCAGAAAAACCTATACAGATACATACAGAACAAATAAACGCCATGCATACTGTGACTGTAGTTTAGAACAAAATCTATGACTCTTATCCTTATTATTGAAGGCCTTTGCACATATTCTTGTACTAAAACTTAATGGCTAAAAAGTCAGTGATGGTTGTCATTCATCAGTTTGGATCCCCAGCAAACAGATCTGGCCTGACAAAATTAACTTTCTTTTATGAGAACATAGATAAAATAATGGACTGTGATTTTCAAACGCACACAACATATGCTGATGATTTAGGCTTCTGTAGACCACAACACAAACTCATTCATTATAAGCATGTTATCTGGCTTCAGAAGAATGAATGCACATTCCATCCTGACTGTATAATAATCTGCTGGTAGTGTGTTCCTTAGACAGATGAAATGTTTTAGAGAAATGACATGATCCAAAAGATTTGTTAGGACTCTGTGTAGAGTTATCCCCTACTCTGTCTGATTATACTGGCATGCACATGTATAAAACAAATTAGTGGCTCTAATGTAAATAAGATAAAACATCTAATTTTCAAGCTATTAAATGCTTTGAACTTCATAGCATAATACACCACTGCTAGTAATTTGGTAGTTTTATTGCTTATCATCAGCACACTCAGAGCACACCATTACTGACACAATCACTAAACAGCAATAAGCCTGGATATGATTGCTGGTGTAGTACCTAAGCCCCATGTATAGCATGTATTTTTACATCTCTGAACATAATGTTGAGTGTTGCTTTTTCCACTATCATAAAGTGCTAAGCAAGAATGTATCCCTAGCCCTCTTCAAAAGGAACCTTGACGATTGGATGGGAGAAAGGAAATTCACCCCGAGGATCATGTCAGTCACCCTGCTAGACAAGGGACCAGGGAAGTAAATAGTGTGGGAAGAAATAGCCAGGGAATTGTTATGGCTAGGCTTGTATAGGCCCTAGGGCCAATAGCCTAGTACCAACCTATGATCCTAAGAACCTATTTAGCTCATGTAAAATCAGTCTCATTGTTTTCTAGTACTTTCATCAACATTTGTAACCAACAAAAGATTCACAGCGTAAAAATAATAAAATTAATAAAAGAAACACTGTCAAGGCACCACAGAACTGTATTAATTCTATTAGACTTTAAAATAATAAGTGCTTTTGTCTGTTTACTACAGGACACCTTCAGATACAAAAAAAATCCCAATGTGCCATCATTTATACTGTTTAAAATTTATTTGATTGATCATCCAATCTAAACATTCCTTCACTTATTAATTATACATCCTTAAAGAGCAAGTGGATAAAATCACACATAAAAACCTGTTAGCATAATAATTACTCAAAATAACACAAATAATAAAATACAAAAGTCAGTTAAAATATTATTTGAAATATTTCAATATTATCATTTTTTCTGATTTTAAAACCAGTACACAATTACTGGACATTTTATCACTGATTACAGGGTACTGACTGGCATTCAATTTAATTTGCCAAAGCAGTTCCTTCTTTTCTAAATAGGTTTCCCATTTTCCCCCCTCTAATATTCTGCAGGACCTTTTCTAACACAAAATAAATAAATAAATAAACTCCTTACATTCTAAACTATGTTTATAAAGGGCATTCCTTATGTCTTTTTTTCTTTAAAGCATACATATGCGCATGAATTTGCTGCCTTAGGGCTCTTTCAGTTTTGTATATATAAAATGCATTGCAAGTCATACACTGTGCTAAACAAACCACTCCAACTGTAGTGCAACTAAAATGTTCACTCTCACTTAAGACCCTAGGATACAATGCTACAGTAATGTTGGTACCCACATAGACAAACTTGTACTGGGTGCATGTACCACATTTTGACATCTTTGCTGCTTTATAGTTTTGTCTCTTACTATCTTCTACCATATTTAAATTTCTCCCCTTTTATAGACAAATATTGGTCCTATTCCATGTTTATTGATCTCATCAAACCCATTAAAAGCGCTTTTCCAATTTTTATTGATAATGTTTTGTATTTGTTTACTACCACATCACTGTAGTTGTAAATGTTAAATACATCCTGCTGCACATAGCATTATTTATAATAATTGTACTTAACTTGTTCTGTTGGAGACTTTTCTGCTCCTCGCTTTCCCATTTCCTTTTCATCTTCCCTTCTGGGGAGGGTCAGGAAAAAATCCCTCTCATAATTTCCCAACCAATTTTTCTCCACCCTTTTCCCTCTTATTTCTTGTAACATGAAGATTTGATTGACAAGGGTGGATGTTTTTGTAACAATACTGGGGATGGATCATCCAAACCATTCCTGAAAAAAAATATTATTGTTATTACTTCTATCAATATTTTTGAAAACATTGTAATTGACATTTTAGGAAGAGCAAAATAATGTGGGTTGTTTTCTCTTTTTTTATGCTGAATGATGGAAAACAAAATTAATTTTAGTCAATAATAATACAAAAAGGCACTGTAAAGGTATACAGGATACAAAATTGAAGTGCAACACAGAAATCTAAGGAATATTTTAATGAATAATTTCAAAATACATGTGCTAACCACACAATAACAAATGCTTAGCAGAATCATCACATTTTTCATCCTCTCCTAGGACTTCATCAGATAAAAAGATCATTTACCCCTACCCTTTTATGTAACAATTCATGCACATTTATTAAACAATAAATCTATTACCCAATTTAAAATGATGGCTGCACCAATCCCATAATATGTTCTTCACTGGTGAGATCAGATCATCGCACTATCTCATTCGAAGTTTTTACCCCCCAGCCATAATCAAGCTAAAAAACTTCTCAGAAGCTGACTATAACCTCCTAAGGGAGGGTATCTGAAGCTTCACACCACCGCCCCATTCAGAAGATGCAGATAGCTATGCTGAAACGTACACCAATGCAGTATACAAGCACCTGTGCAACTGTATGGACTCAACCATAACCAACAGAACTGAAACTTGCTCCTCAAGGAAACACAAACCTGTTTGGTGGACATCCTCTATCAACAGGCTTTACAACAAAAGGAAGAAACTGTTGTCCAAGGGTAAAAAGGAACAAATTCTAAATTGGAAAAACTCCCTCCTTACCCTCAACAAGCAGATTAGATTACTAGTGAAAATCTTCAAGGCCAATTATGAATCAAAACTAGCCTCCAAAACAAAGGGAAACCAGAAAGTCTTCTTCAGTTGCATCAGGAACCTTAGTAGGAAAGCTGAGGTTTGTTCCAAATTAGTACTTAACAGTATCACTTACACTGATCCTTTTGCCATAGCCAACCTGCTAGCAGACAGGTTCAGAGCAAACTTCACCCCCTTGTCCAGATAGGTTCAGTGCAAACTTCTCCCCCCTGTCCCCCAAAACGTCCCTTTCAACCTCCCTGATACTTGTCCCATACCTCACAGCTCCATAGATCAAGTGTTACAGGTTCTATCCAAGGCAAAGAACACAGCTTCCATGGGACCTGATAGTGTCCCAGGATGAATTTTGCACTATCTCTGGCAAGAACTGGCTTTGCCATTGAGCACCCTTTTCAACCACAGCCTAAGTACAGGCTTCATTCCAGCAGAGTGGAGAACTGTCATTGTCATCCCATTGCACAAAGGTGGTGCCACTACTGACCCTGGAAACTATTACCCCATTAGCTTGACAAATCTGATCTGTAAAGCCATGGATCATATTATTATGGATCTCATAAACAAGGACATAGGCAATCTCCAAACACTTGACCCCACCCATTTCAAATTTGTAAAGGGTACATCTTGCCTGCTGACCCTGGTTGACTTATCTGAGACTGTCACCAAGGCCCTGGATGAGGGAAAGTCAGTGCATACAGCTTACCTTGACTTGGCCTTTGACACAATCCCCCACTCGGGCATTATTGAAAAGCTAACACAACTTGGAGTAAATCCCTATCTCATGAGCTGGGTGGCCAACTGGCTCACTGACAATACCCTCAAAATCAAAATAGGCACCTCCATCTCCGATAGCAGACCTGCCACTAATGGAGTTCCCCAGGGATCTGTCCTGCGACCCCTACTGTTTGGCTTCTATCTCTCAGAGGCCCAGGCTAAGACAAAAAGCCTGTGGTTGACCAAGTTTGCAGATGACTGTAAGTTGGATACTGTCACTGACTCCTCAAATGATCTTAACATACTGCAAGAGGGTCTCACAGCAACTAATGACTGGTGCAAAAAAAAATGTATCAAGATAATATTTTGCAAAAACATGACCCCTGCTGATTATCACATCAACAGCAACCCCCTAAGCACACAACCTGTGGTAAGAGATCTGGGCACTCAGGTTGATAACCTCACATTTAACCATCATGCAGCAGCAGTAGTCAGAAAATCCTTTTACTTGGTTCATCTCATAAGTAAAGGGATTGCATCCAGAAAAAAGGACATTATTACCTCTCTATACTCCTCCCTCATTAGACCAGTAATTGAGTATAAAGCCCCAGTTGGGATGTACCTCTCCAAACATCTGCACCAACTGAAAAGGCCACTGAAATACGTCATAGCAAGAATCCATGGCCTCCAACACCTGTCCTATGCAGACAGGCTGAAATCAATAGCACTCTACTCGGTGTCATACAGACTGCTCAGAGGTGATCTGTGTCTTGCCAACAAGGCAATCTTGGACCCTGCCCTACTAGAGATGTTCCATATCCGCAGGTCTAACTCCTCATGCACTACACACTCAAAAGGCCTGAATCTAATATGAGACATCAACAAAACCTGTGGAGAGACAGGTTTGTCTCCCAGAGGCTGCCTAGTTTCTGGAACAGACTCCCCATACACATCAAACAAAGCACCTCACTGACCCTCCAAGTACAACCTTGATGAGTGGATGGATAACCAGACATTTATCTAAGGGGTTTCACCTGTGTCCCTTATTGACAGGAGTGACAGGTACTGACTGAGGCTTCATTTTGGGGATAAACCCTTGGCTAGGCTTGTAAGTGCCCCAGGGCCATTAGCCTAGTAACCTCCTATGATCTTATGATAAATGGAGCTGCTATATTCTACCTATTAAAATTCTTCTAGAAATCAATAAATGATATTAAGTAGTAAAACTGCTGACTGCAATGAGTTGAGACTGGAATTACTGGCACTGATGGTCTTTCGTGATTTTTTTTAAATTAGTTTTAGTCGCAAAGGTTCTAAACATGCAAATTAACACAATAATTTTTTCTTCATAAAAACTTTAATGCTTTAGTATGAAAAATTTGCCAGTTGTCTGTCAGTACCTTTGACAGAGGTTGTGAAACAAATAGAATATATATTATTTTTTATCAATAAAAATATTTCATTTTTTTCCGCAATTATCAATCTGAAAAGTAATAAAGTTTACAATGAAATCTTGTAATATGACTTTCAGTTATTTGCTAATGCTTCTTGTCTACTCTTGGAAAAGCAGTACAATTAATATTTCAGTCAAGAAAAAAATGATGCATGTTTCTTTAAAGTAAGGATTTTTAGGAAGTCATTTATAATAAGTTTTAGTTGTTTTTGTGAACCTTGACAGAGCTTGTGGAAGCAATTTAACTTTTTTACTATTAAGGGAAAACTTCTTTATGTTTAATTTCCATGATCATAAGCTGCTGAAAATAACTTAGCGGTAAATGTTTGGTAAACAATAAGACCAGTTTCTTGTCAAACTTGGCAAAACAATGTGGCAGCTTTTTCATCACAGTAAAATGTTCATAATTTTACATAAATATTTAAAAATGCTGTATGCTGCTTTCACATGATCATACTATATAAAAATAATGTATCTGCTCATCTCAGTAAAATCACTTTCAGCTGTTAAGCACTTATGATAACATATGTGAAAGTGATTATATCTGCTTTCTTAATCAACAACAAAATGCTGAGTGTTCCTCCCTGTAACCATTTTAAGCACGCAAAATCATTTGCAGTTGTTCTTTAGTGTTTTTGCTAATGTGTCTAAAAGCAGTGCATTTTTTCAAGGCTAAAATACTATATGTTGCTTCCCCAAATCACTTTTGACCACATATCATTAGCAAACAATACCTCAGTGAAAGTCAACATTTTGCAGTAACAAATGCTTTATTTTCTTAGTTTGTTAATTCCTTCTTTCTTCCATTGATTCATTCTCGCTTTTGAAAAGTATAAACTTTCCAGCTACTACAATGTTAACAAACAGTTTACTGAATTACAATCTTATCTTATTAAAATTTGCTAGCAGATAAACAATGGGTAATGGGAATATGCTGACAGAGCTATTACCTACAAGATTACTATGTACTTTTATAGTTCCTGTCTGAATAAAGCATTCACAGTGTACTTATTACAAATGGCTTAAGGATTAGGACAGGCATATTACTAACTACATAAAATGTTATTGCAGAGTTATACTGCCTTCACTATATTTCTAGTTAAGTCAACCTGCTAGTTTTAAATTTCTTCAGAATTATTATCAGATCCATAAATGAGCCACATAGTCCATTTGATTATTGCATTTTCATAAATGCATTGGGGTTACAAAATATGGAACATGCATTATACAACAGGCTTAGAACAATGATTCACACTTAGTTTATAATACTTGTCTTTTAAGGCTACCGCATCATACAGGCAGACTGTTTAGGTATTTTAATGTGGCATATTTCGTAGTTATTTTGGTCAAAAACACCAGCCTTATCTGGTTTTACTTACACATACAGTACAGAAGATGGTGTGTCCAATAGAAGAATATTTACACAAATGCAATTCATGCTGATCTTTCAATGTATTACATACTGTACTTAACCCAGAATAAACACAAACCATCCAACACCTTAATCACACATTAACAGTGTTACAAGGTTCTTACCTCCAATTTTCTTTCTTCAGGAAAAATTGCATCTGGGAAAGTAACAGTCACTTTTGGCCATCAAGAAGCCAACTCTGAAGAATTAACTCAATTCCCTTCTCTCTCAATATTTAGCCTTAGTTATAACAGTGTTTTAATGAGCTGTAGCTATTATTTCATAATTTTTCTAATCAGATTTCAGATTAACAAATGTAGCCTCTTTCATATCAACTAAATCCCTGCATTATTTCCAATGATTCATTATGTGTACACATAGTAGTCAATCAATTCCTAGACAAGACTTTCAGTATAATCAGAAAATGGAGCTAACGTCCAATAAACAATCAAATTCCTAGAATTCGCTCAACAGGCACTGGAATAAATCTTTCAAAGCCATACAAAATCTTGGCTTAAAATGTCACTTACTTGGACCAACTTGCCGGAATATACAGAATATCTAGGGTAAAAAACAAACATTCCTATACAAGAAAAAGGTTTGAAATTTTCCACTGATAACTTGGATAATTATTTTTTCTCCTAACCTTCCTTAAACATGTAGACGTTGCACTCCTCCAAAGCATGATCTAAAGATAATGCGCTACAGATTAATGATGCCACCCAACAGACATACTACTTCCCTCATCTGCAGCAACAGAGTCGGATCAGAATTACCTGTGGTGTTAGCGTGTCAGGTGCAAAGCGTTTCTCTCCTTTAAGTATTCTATGTGGCAGTACAGATGATTCCCTAGCTTCAGCTCATAAAGCATGTCATGTAATAATTCATGAGCTACGTCTCCTTTTTCAACAGTGACACAACAGATAGGATTCAGAAAGCAATATTTATAAAAGTCTGGAAAATATTGAGCAGCAAAAAGCAAAAGTAGTAACACAGAAGGAAATATGACTCCTTATATGTAAATATCCCACAAATCCCTCTAATATCTCCAGAAGCCTCCAGAATAGCCTAAATATGACCTATCAAGGCCACTGGAGTTACTATTTAACTATCGTCTTAAAACAGACTTTGTGCATGAGAATGGAGAATTGCAATGGTCATCCTGTTCATAAAGGAGGAGATTCAATGGATCCTGGAAACTATAGACCCATTAGTCTGACTAGTCTTATAAGCAAAGCCATGAAAATAATTATCATGGAAGTGATCAACAAAGACATAGGAGACCTTTAAAACTGGATCCATCCTAATTTGGCTTTGTCAAATGAAAGTCATGTCTACTGAATGGGCTGGACTTCTTTGAGAAGGTCACCAAGGCAATGGATGAAGGTAAAACAGTGCATACTGCATACCTTTACCTGGATAAGGCATTTAATACAATATCCCACTAAGGCATTGTTAACAAACGTATGGAATTAGGCATAAACCCCTATATAATACTCTTGATAGCCAACTGTCTCAAAGATAGAACCCATGAAATTAGGACTGGTGAGAATACATTATCCCACTTAGCCATTGTTAACAAACTTATGGAATTAGGCATAAACCCCTATACAATACTCTTGATAGCCAGCTGTCACACAGATAGAAACCAGGAAGTTAGGATTGGTGAGAACAGCGCGTCACAGTAGTCAGTCACCAGCAGAGTCCCTCACTCTGTGCTGGACCCTCTGCTCCTTGGCATCTACTTCTCAGAAATCAAAGCCAATGTCAACAGCCTCTGGTGACCAGGTTTGCAGATGACTGCAAACTGGGAGCAGTCAAAGAATCTCCCCAAGACACTAACATCTTACAAGAGGATCTAACACAGACAAATGACTGGCGCCAAAGCCACAACTTAAAATTCAATGTGAATAAATGCATTATAGTAGCTTTTGAGAAGTCTGCCACCTCAGTAAACTATGTAATCAATTAAACACCCCTTACAGTTGACCCACTAGTCAGGAATCTAGGAACACATGTAGACATTAACCTAACATTTATCCAAGGTAGTAAGAACATTCATTTATGTTGCTCAAATTATAAGTAACAGCATGGCATCAAGGTCCAGGGATAACACAGTACAACTAAACTTAGCACTCATCTGACCTATCATTGAGTATAATGTCCCTTTTGGTATCTGCCTGACCAGACATATGCAGCAAATGGAATGTCTGAAAAGGTTCCTTACAAAAAGAATACAAGCATAGACACAATGTCCTTTCTGGAGTACCTCAAAGCCCTGTAGCTATACTTGTTTTCCTACAGAAAAAGAGTTGATCTATGCCTAGCATACAAGACATCCCTGGACCCCTCTCTCATGAACCTTTTTCATATCAGCAAAACAACCAGCATCAGAACTTCTAGATCTAAACACCTACGTTTTGTTTGCGACACTAATAGGACATGTTGGAGAAACAGATATTTGCTTCAGAGAAATCACTTTCTCTGGAACAGGCTCTCCATCCATGTGAAACAAAATCCCTCCCTAATCCTCTTTAAGAGTAACATGGTCCATTACATGGGAAATCGAAAATTCACCCCTGGTCTGTTGCCCATGTCTCTGATGAACAAAGGCAATCAAGTAAATCATGTAGCAACAACAATCTCCCCCTATAAAAATGTCTAAAACATATAACTTGTGGGACACATTTGGGTTGGATAGCTAGGCTTATAAAAGACTTTAGTGATTGTTAGCCTAGTATACATCTATGAATCTATAAGATAGCACAAGAACATCTCCAAGGTAGAAACAAAAGTCTTTTTGAAATGAACTGGCAAGCATATGGATGGTTATGCAGTACTGTGCATTTTCTGAGTTTTAATTTATTTATGTTTGTTTGCTTCAAGACTAAATGATAATTTACCTCTGACTAACTTTACTTAATATAGGTTTATTTGCTTGTTTAACTACTTTCAATTTTGCATACTAGTTTAATGTCATTTAAGTAATCTACAATGCCATATTTTGATCAATGTACTTTGTTTTCTACTGCACATTAAGGGCAGCTGTTTAAATATATTACTGCCATCTCCAAGATCACAAAGCACTAAAGCCCTAACCATCATCCAAGTGACCTGAATCTAATAAAAGTCAGTCTTGAGTGATTACATCACTCACAAAATTGACTGGCATACCCTCAATGATGCCTATTGCATGCCTTTCTCTGTGCAGGATGACCAGTAGGAAAAGGACAAAAAAAAAACTTTCCTTATTATAGAGCCATGATCCTGGTCTGCTAACTCCTCAGTGCCAAAAGCAATGGATGAGCTGTAAGACTTTAACAAAGAGTGAGGAAATGTGTCTTAAGTATCACTGGGAATGAGATCTAGACCCTCAGTACAAGAAAAAAATAACATGTTACTTCCTTATATGGTTTGCCCATTCATGGCTGAAAAGTGTCTGTTACAATTTATGGATTCATTGTGCTCCGTCAGGCAAAAGAGAGAGACTTACTTTGTGCCCAATATTAATTTTCATTTATTATTCTAGTTGCAGTGTTAACTGTTTAGAAAAATATGGTACATAGGTTGCCTTGCAGTATATATATACATATATATATATATATATATATATATATATATATATATATGTGTGTGTGTGTGTGTGTGTGTCTGTATGTGTATTTATATATATAAAAAAAATAAATATATATATATATATATATATATATATATATATGTGTGTGTGTGTGTGTATGTGTATTATATATATATATATATATATATATATATATATATATATATATATATATATATATATATATACATATTTAAAATATGTGTGTGTATATAATGTGTGTGAACATGCACATGCACCATTTAAGACAGAGTATAGAAATGGTGATGATTGGCAGTGAAACTTTACGGTGTTGAGTTGCCAGCCCAGCGCCCAACCCTCAATGAAGGCACAGCCACACACTCATGATCCTACCTGCATGTCTTTAAATTCACTCGACCACGGAGAGGACATGCAAACTCTGCACAGAAGGTGCTCCAGCTGAGAATCGAACTGGAAAACCTCTTGCTGTGAGGCAATAATGCTAACCACTGCACAACCGTGGCCTTCTGAAATTGTTGATGATATTGTGAAAGTTAGAGATAAGAGAAAAGTATGGTATGGAGGGTATAGAGGGCATGGAGGGCAGAGGTTAAGACCTCTTTTGAAATGAAAAAAAAAATGTTGTGGTTGGTCATTGAGGGAGATTAGCATATGCTGGCATTCCTAAATCATGTTTCTTTTGTGGGGACTTTTCTCATTTAATTAATGATTATGACAATGTACAGTGTAACCAGTGGGGGTAGAAAGGACATACAGCAAAAAGGTGTGTGCCTGAATGCAGGTTGTGTAAAAAAGGGACAATTTTGGACAGATTGTCAAAAGCAAATAGCAAAATATGAAAAATAGGGGGAAGGGGAGAAAACATGTACAAGAAAGGACAATGAGAGGCTGGGAAAGACAGTATACTGGGTGAAAGAGAAACTGTAGAAGAAAAAATATGAAGGAGAAAAATGGAGAGAGAGAGAGACTGCATACAGAAAGAGAGGTGAGGAGAAAGGAATGATACTAATAATGTTTAGAACCTGTAGTCAGTGAAAAATCTAATTCTGAGGATCAAGAATTATTTGTACATAAATCCAGGAAAAATATTCATTTGGGGAAAGAGTAAAAATAAGAAAACATACATTTAAAAATATTCCCCTAAACTTATAAAAAGAAGGAAATGCAACAATTTTGGAGTACTTTCAGTAAATGTGAACAGTATTATTAATACTGTAAGAAGGAGAGGTACAGTATACAGGAATGGTGTGCTAAATGTGATATGGATGTTATTATGTTAGAGGATGTAAGATTCCTGATAAGAGAAGAAAGACGGCAAACAGAAAAAAAATGTGGGTGGAAATATAAAATGGATGTTAAGAAATGAACATTGTCCTGGAGTGGATGTTTTTTGTTAAAAACAGTGAGCATACTAGAATTAATGCTGATAAGGATGGGAAGGTTAACTGCTGATGATGTGAGGTGGACAGAATATATTAATACAATTATATGTATATATATCCAGCAAGGAAAGAAAGAATCTGGTACATCAAATACTAGACTGTGATATTTAGCACAAAATGTATAATTGCAAGGGATTTTAATTGTGATTTAAAAGGAAAATATAACAAGAAAGGGAATTATGAAAAAATACAGGAAGTGATAAAATGTGGTAAATTAGCTGTGTGGAACAGAAATCAATGGACTTATAGAAAGAGGCACTTGAATCTGAAATTGATTATTTTTGTATTATCGGAAGTATTGGAGTAGCTTATGGTGAGATGGTTGTTACAGGTTTGTCAGACCATATAGCAATAAGGACAGAGGTGAAGGAAGAATACTGTTAAAACAGGAAAGGGAAATAAAAAGAAATGAGAAATGATGTGAAAAAACTGAAGAGTAGGAAGTATTACAGTTATGAAAGGATCATATAACAATGAAGGGCATCTCTAAAAACCGGTCTGAATGATGGACTGGATTTAAAAAAGGAGAGTAAATATGTTTTTTTCCAATGGTAGGATGATATAAGAAAAGACAAGTAAAGTAAAGTATGGGAGATATATAGAAAAGTATTAGAGAATTCAGAGAATAATACAATACAGTATTATGTTATGGAAAAAAAAAACATATACAAAAGAAATTGAGAAAAAAATAAGGCATTACTGTTTAGGCAGAATTATTTACTAGGGAGATTGGAGGATGTATCTGCATATTTGGGGTAAAATTGTAAAGGAGAATATTAGTATAATGACAAAATGAAAAATCTAAAAAGAGAGGTAAAAAGAACACAAGAGCAAATTATGAGTATAGTAGTACTGCATGAGAAAAATATGTATACGACTAAAAAAGAGAATGGAAAAGAAAAAAAAGAAATCTTCTACAAAAAGTTAAGGAAGGATTTGAAAAAAAAGTATTATTGGTGAATTGGATGAAGTGCTTCAGAAATTAAATATTGATTCAGTATCAGGCCCGTATTGTGTAGGTTACAGAATGCAAAGGAAATTAACAGACTGGCCAACAGAGTATCTTGTAAATGTACTGAATAAATGGATGAAGGCAGGGTTTGTTTATGAAGAATTATGTAAAATTTATATAGAAGAAAGATGAGAAGAATGCGATAAAAATGGTGACCCATCACACTAAACACAGATAGTATTATTCTCATAAAAATTATAAAGGCGAATGGATGGAAAAATTAAGGGTATTCCGAAAGCAAGTATATATGGTATAAAAGGGAAGGTATGTCAAGAGTTGTTACTGAGTGTGAGAGAAATCGTGGATGACATAATAAAAGGGAGGATGTGAAACTTATGGCAGGTGATATTATCAAGGCATATGATGCAGTAGGAAATGATGTTTTGTGAATGTTATGGAGAAGTACAGAATAGATAACAGAAATAGGATTGTGTGTCTGTCAGTATATCACTATAATAGGGTGAGAATGTTAGTAAATGGGTGTCTGAGTAAAGAAATATGACAAGGACGTCCCATGAATATTGTTTGCACTGGTAATTAATGTGATAGTAACTCAAGTAACATAAAACTGAGAGATAATAGATATGTTATGCAAAACTAGATAGTGATTTCAGCAGATCTGACACAAGCAGATGATATAGTTATAGTTGCTAAGAGCAAAATATGGATGAGAAACGTGTTTTTTTTTGGGGGGGGGGTTGTATGAATGAGTGTTTAAAGGAAATAGGAATGCCCTTGAATAATAGTAAAGTGTTTGGGTGATATGGCCAAAATGCGCATTGTGAATTTTTCATTTAATAAGTACTTAGAATGCAATGGGAGGGTTTGATAAAAGAAATGCAAGAAATAAGTCTTCTGTGGAGGATGCACAGATTAGCATTCGGGAAAAAAGTTTATCTGGTGAATTCTGCATTAATGGGAAATGCAGCATATACTTTAAATGTTTATGTTCTCCCAGAAAAATATGAAAAGGAAATTGTTTAATTGTTTTCTTTCATATGTTCAAAATTAAACCCATGTATTATATTTGAGTAAAGATGATGTAGGTTTGGGGTTACTACATCCAGTTGTTTATTCTGCTTTTTTAAACTTGTATAGAGGATTATAGTGGGTAAAGTAAGAGAATGCAAAATTAATAGTGAAAATATTTGAATACAAATACAAAATGTTCTGGGAAATGATGAAAATAAGAAAAAGAACATGTAAATTGGAACATTAATGACTATCAAGAAAAAAATACTAATATGGAAAATAAAAACTGATGATATATAGAAAGACAGAAGTACATAGTATAATAATAAGATGAAACAATATTATTATGTAAATCAATGGGAAATGTACCAGAAGAAGTGATTAAAGCCATTAATGCAAGGAAAACGTGGTGTACCAAATTAGCAAAGTGCCAGGATTTCCTGTGCAGATTTGTAATAAAATAGTTAGAGAATACTGCATATAACATAAAAAAGAATGTGGAAAGAGCATATTTATCTTATGGAAAGAAGAAACAGAGTATTTTTAATGTAGAGGAGTGGTGCCACTGGAAAAATCTGAGAATGTTAATGACATAAATAATATAGATACGAATATGATTACATATGGATATTATAAGAACAAGAAGGAAGAAAGACTACGTGAGAAGAGTAGATAGGAATTTATTTTACATAATATGGGTTATTTGGAATGAAAGATTAAATGAAATTTTGTTTAATGGATAAAGGATTTTGGCAGATATATTACAAAAAATTAGATTAAGGTTTTGGAAGAAGGAGTGGGGGGGGTCAAATAAGGAAGAACAATGAGGATGTTATAAGAAAAATTATAAATAAGTACAAAAAGAAATGTGTATTCATGTGTCTGTAAATATGTGAATACTGTTTTTATGTTGTGCTAATAAAGGACCTCTATTCTTTTTTTATGTGCCATGTGATCTATTACATCCATCTGAGCTATCATCAAATGAAGCAGATGAGGTCTCAGTTTAACATCTCATCTGAAGGATGACACACGCAAAAGTGCAGTACCCCCTTATGATGCACTGCAGTGTCAGCAATCCATCATCCTAGTGCAGAAATAGAACCCAAATCCTTCGGCACCAAAGGCGAGTGTGCTACCTTTTGTGCCACTGATACTACCTTGCCACAACTATACATGAAATATTTAAAAGGATAATTAGTACCGATGTTGTTCCACACCATATATCCGAGGAACTCTCATGTTCTGATTAGAAGCATCTATAAACTGTTGAATGAATCTTTTTTTCAGAATTATTGCTCTGACCTTATCGTTTATTATCAACATGGAATATGTCAAAATGTGCATTTACTCTGCAGTGGTATGAAGCTAGTTTAGGTGAATCTAAATGTAATTGAGCAATAATTTTATTCTCTTCTATGACACTATTACAATCAGTTAAAATACTGCTTTAATTCATTGATGACTATATTACTACAGCAGCTGTACAACTCACATCTGCATGTGCATCTCATGATTTCAATTGGAAGTTTCTGGTTAGTAATTAATAAGCCAATGGGCCTCAAAGGTCTTCTGTAATGGCAATATTTTTTTTTTAAAGAGGAGTACATATCATTCTATTTCTGGTAACCAAGAAAGGCCCTATAAAATAATTAAACTAATCCAAATTTCTTACTGGGATGGCGCAGCAGTATAGCAATGAGTATTGCTGACCAATAATACTGCATTTAACAGTTACATTTTCAGGTGGAGCTCCTCCTGTGTTGCATCTGAAGCATGTCCTCCATGTACGTGCATCTGTTTTCAGTGACTGTTATGGTTTACCACAACATGCTAAAGTTGCCTGTAGGCGTATGCCTTGTGAAAGTGATTGCAAGTGTGTGTGCCTCCTACAATGGGTTGGTGATTGTTCATGATTAATTCCTTTGTATTTTGCTATATAATGCTATGATGGACTCCATCTGTGTAAGGACTAAGTTTCAGTAAGTGAATCTGAGAATGAAAGAGTAAGATATGAAACAAAGAGTTTGATCACCTCTTTCTGGAGGTAGGGTGTGGGGATTGTGTGCTTCTGTACAATTCCAGTTGTTGAAGTCCTGGCATGGGGTAGGGTTTGCACTGAGATGCACCTTACAAGAACATACAAGAGCAATAGAGATGAGCTGCACAGCTCATAGCCAGCCAACCCTTTCAGTGTATTATGGGCATCTACATAAAAAGACAGTACATAAAGTGGGCATGGTAAGAAAAAGACAGCTCCTCTGCATACATGATGTTCTTGCTGCCAAATCACATGATCTTTAACTAGAAGGCAAGAACGATCTATAAGGGTGTCACCAAGGGACAACCAGGATAGTTCAAGAGCAGTGGGCATAAAAGCAAGGTGATGATCAGTAGAAAAAAAACATAAGAAATGAATAAATAAATAAAAATGAGAGACCATTGCACTTCATTTTTTATTTGTTCCCTGATGCTTTTAAAATGTCTGCAGTTAGTGCATAAGATTAAGGCAAAGAGCTGCTTGTCTTCTTCCAGGATTTGACTCCCACAGCTTTCATTTGCCTACTGTGTGACCTTCAGCAAGTCAATTAACCAGACAATGTCTTGAAGCAACTGAGAAAATGAGCAAGGTTTAAAAATGACCTCCTGAGCTTCAAGCCTAGATACTACCTATGATTCAAGGGCTTTTCTATGCTTTTGAGAAACTAAACAAATTCCAGCAATATATACCCTCAATATGCTAATTATCAAACTTTGTTACATTTCTATATATTTATCAGTGTCTCAGAATTAGATGTTCACTCCTTTTACAAAATAAAGGAATAGTTATTTTGATATACGTACTCAGCTATTATTATTTTACTACAACCTTTACTGGAAACAGATAGTAAAACACCAAAAATGTATATTTCTGCTGAACAAAGCACAACATATTAGGAGTCAGTCAGCAAGGGAAATGTATGCAAATGATTTTGTATACATAGCTGAAAACTATACAGATGGAGAATCTTAAGAATGGATTAAGTTAAGAAATGGGTGCACTACACAGCATGGGACTTGGATTTTTCACTCAAAAAACCCCTCTCATTTTAATTTTCTTTTTCTAATTTAATTTAAGAGGAAAGTTCCAGGAGTCAGCTTTAGTCAGGTAACCACATAAACAAACAAGCAAATAAATAATAAAACAAACATAGAAAAACAAGCAGCAATACATATTCAGATTACATGGATGTCTTAATCTGTCTAGAAAAAATTCTTATATTATGAATTAGATTAAGGGTAGGATTTACAGACCTATAGTCCATGCAAAGAATTACTAATGTAGCAGCCATGTTAAGGGTATGGCAGAACCTATTATAATGCTGATACATTGTTTGATTTCCGCGAGCCACCACATAAAATAAATTCCTCAGATATTAGCAATGTGCCGGCCACAGCAATTGTCTATTAATACAAGAAGTAGTCACCATGGCTGCAGTCTAATTTATTCTGTTAAGCATTTTCTAAGGTAAATTATAAAAGTGTCCTTTTCAGGGAAAAACAAAATAAACAGCAAAATAATAGTTCATTGCAAGAAATAATATTGCTCGAGTTATAGACAGATTAATGAGACTGCAGTATTGTTAAAATTTAAGGCATGCACTTATTATTCTAAGTATTTTTTTATTATTACTGTTAATATTTCCCTGCACACTTTGCAATCATTTTTGCAGTCACATGTTCTGTGGAAAAGGCTAAATGAAATTGTTTTAAAAGATGTAAGGCATTTTGTTTCCACAGACATCCAAAGAAATATTTGTGTGTATAATGAACAGAAATATTACATCTGTAAATTCACATGCAAGATTTATCAACTTGTCATAGGAGGAAGATAGCAAAATAAAGGTCTCTCTGGCTTACAGGTCAGTGTTATTCCTTCTCTGCCTTTAATAACCAAGTAGTACATCAATCAAGCAAGAAACATAAAGCATTAAAAGTAATGAACAGAACAGCATTTCAATTGCTTGCATTATTTTTTAACTGCACTATTTTCTTAGACTAGATGTTCTTGTTGTTCATTAAGCTCAGCCTCACTTGTAAAATTGTACTAATCTTTCACAAACAGAAACAATATACTAATGACGATGTGATGCAATGGAAATTGGACAGAAACCAAAATTGTTAGTGTAGGAGAGTAACACTAAAATAAAGGATTCACAGAGCTCTGCTCTTACATGCAAGAATCAGATTGTAATGACAATACCATTATTAATTTTATAGGATGACTAGATGTGGAATCCTTGAGTGCTTGGCAGTGAAATGAAAATGGCCTAATAATGTATAATATTGCAGTTAACAAGAAATACTTGAAATTACTCTGAATACTTGTATAATGCCTTTATCACCCTGTAATTGAATGGAGTAGGCACACTAATGACTAGTAGGAAGCTGCACATGAAGTCACCTTGCAGAGCTTACAATATTTACATACTACCTGAAAATAGTGTTTTTTATCAAAGAATCTTGCACACTTAGATAAAAGTTTGCCTAACACTGAATATTTTTGTAAGTATAGAAAAAAAAAGAGCATTCGTGTTTGTATAAAGATGGAACACACACATTACAGGGGCAGCTTATGCTGATCAACAATGTAATAAAGTTGGCTTAAAGATGTCTGTGCACATCTCTTTTCTTTAAATGAATACGTAGAGACAGATGTATGCATGTGTGATTGATGGTATTGTCAAGTTGATTAATGTCGACAAACTGCAGCACATGCTCCTAGGTTAAGCCTTGTAAAATAAGCCCTGCCATTTCCCGTTTTGATGTCACACATCTGTCCAAAGTTGGTCAGCAATGCAAAAGTTGACAAAAGTAAAATTCAATATATGGTGGGCAGCCCATAGACACACACACACACACACACACACATATATATACATATATATATATATATATATATATATATATATATATATATATATATATATATATATTGAGAGAGAGAGAGAGAGAGGAAAAAAGATTTATTTGTGTCTGAATTTGTCACCCAGCCTTCACTCTCAAGGTGATCACAGTAGTAAACATGTAAATTTAATAAAACTTGTGCTGGGATTCAGAAAACACTGCTAGCTTTTTCTTCATAGTAATCCTTTCTGGTTCATAGACCACCTTACCCAAGAACCTCATCTCTGTACGTTTATAAGACAAACCACAATGTCATACCCATTAAAGGCAGCAGGGTCTCTCTGTTTGTAAAACAAAATTTCACTTCCAGACTCTTTAGGCAAGATAACAATGTAGAACTTTTCCATGTCCAACTTGCAATTAACAACATCTCATATCACATCATAGCTAGCTATAGGATACCCTCTATGTCCCCCTTGGCCTATACCTCCTGCCTGACAAGTCTGGAAATCAGCCAAGCATTACTGTCCTATGGGACTTCAACTCCTCCTCCAACAAATGGAAAATTAAAACATCCCCAAAAATTGTGCCCAGAGATTCCTGGACATCATAAATATAGACTCACTGCACCTGCTAACCTACACAACTACTTGGGAAGAAAAAATCCTGAATTTGGTTGTCACCAGACTTCTGTACCCTAATAAGTATAAATCAGCTAGTTAACTCAGACCATAAATCAATCATATTCACCATAAGATGGAAGTCACAAGGATCCTTTAATAACTCAGTATTCAAAGATAATCTACTTATTCTGACCAACAATGCGACTAAATTGAACATTCCCTTCCACCCTGATGACCCCTCTACAAATGCAAAAAACTTTACAACCAAATTCTATATGCTTTTGAATAATTGTATAGAAGCATCTACCCCCTCTGAAATAAAAACAATGCCAAATTTAAAAATCAAACCAACCCTAAATATAAACAGCCTCTGCAATAAAAGGAAAAGCTCATTGACAGTTAAAGTAAATGTAACCGTCCAAATGCCAAAAACGTTCTTACCAAATGGGAACTCCAGTATGTGATAAAATCAACTAAAGCTAGATATGAGGTAAAAAAGATGATCCCAATGTTTTCTTTAACTATGTTAGAAGCCTCAGAATTAAACTTAAAATCTATGCAGAGCTAATAGTAAATACCACATACTCTAATCTTAAGTATATAATCAACATGCGAGCAGATAAAGTTAGTTCTAGCTTTACCCCTGCCCCTTCCTCCAGAAAATACCATCTCAGATACAAGCTGAATCCCCCCATTCTAAGGTCAAATACCAGCAGAAACACCCCATCCTCAAATATCCCAGGAGGAAGTCCTCAAAGCACTATTCAAAGCCTAGAACACTGTTTTTGAACGGTCTGATAGCATACTAGAAGCAGGATCTGCAAACACTATATAGAGCTCTCTCATCTTCAGATCAAAATCCAATGAGGGTTTTTACCAGATGAGTGTAGGACTAAAACAGCCATCCCCCGGTACAAGCATGGGTCATTAACTGGCCGCGGTAACTAAAGATTATAAGCTTAACCAGCCTCATCTCAAAGGTAATGGAAAGGGTCATGAATTCATTGATAAATAAAGGTTTAGGCAGCCTACAGACTCATGACCCAAGCCAGTTCAGTTTTCTCAAGGGCAGATACTGCCTACTTAATCTGGTCGACTTCTTTAAAAACTTGCCAAAGCAATGGATAAGGGCAAGTATGTACACACCAAATATATACTTTGCAAAAGCATTTGGCACCCTGCCAGGCCTAATTAATAAACTCATCCATTTAAATGTAAATCCCTGTGTAGCTTGCTAAATAGTAGAACTCAGAAATTTAGGATAAATGGATCAGCCTCTTCTAAAAGACGTATCAATAGTGGTGTACCCCATGGCTCGATCCTTGGGCTACTGTTATTTAGCACCTATTTCTCTAAGGTCAAAGCTATGGCTGAGCATGTTTGCAGATGATTGCAAACTTACTGCCATCATAAGCTATTCAGAAGACATCAAGATCCTTCAGAAAGGTGTTTTCAGAACAAACAGCTGGTGTGAAAACAACAGCCTAAACCAAAATGCTAAAAATGTATAATTATATTCATACTTCTCAACCTCTAAGTGCATGAAATTTGGACAAAGTCATAAACAATGGTGGGACAAAGGCCCAAAATCAGGGATACATTTTATATATTGATCTTATAAACTTATAAAGTGGTTAGAGAAATATGTTTTTCATTAATATGCATTTTATAAAGAAATTTCAGTCTGAAACTGAAATGTATTCCATAATTTAATGACTTTATTTCTGAATTAGTTGATAGAAAACTAAAAGTTTTATGAAGAACAGAGCAAAAACATGAGACAACAATCTGGACATTCTGTGATCTGGGAAGTTCATAGGTATGGAAATATCCTTTGGCAAGCATGATGCCCCATGCAACTTACACACTGACAGCGCTGCCCTGAAAATTGACAATGGGCTGTTTTTTGATCTCCATGTACCCACTGTTGCAAAGAAATCCTCCTTTATTGCACAGCTTATTAGTAAAGGCATGTTACCAAAATCCAGGGAAGTGATCATTCCACGGTATACTGCATTCATTTTGGTAATCAATGAGTATAATGCCCCTTCAGTATGTACCTGTCCAAACACTTGGCACAAATCAAACTTCCATAATGCTTTCTCACAAAATCACAAAAGCTACACTAATCATTTGAAAGCACTGTCCCTTTTTTGTACCTTAAGGCTACCGAGGGGCAAGATTTTCTTGCTAACAAAGCCTCTACCCATCCCATTCTTTCAGATATAGTACACATTTGCAGGTCCAGTAGTGACTGGCAGAAACATCTGACCAAGACTTGTCAACTTCTTCTTCAACATAAATAGGACAATCTGGAGGGACATATATGGCTTGCAGAAAATAACGTGTCTCTGGAATTGTCCTCCTCTCTATTTAAAGCAAAGTATGTCACTTCCTCAAGTGCACCCCTGAAATGGTATCCTTTGTCCCTTATGGACAGGGATAACATGAAAATGTCTGGCTGACGCTAGGGTATTTGTACTAATATTACAAAGGGCTCTGGGTTAATCATACTTAAATTATTAGGGACAAAAACAAATTGAAGCTGCATGGTTAAGTTTCTGAAGATCATCACAGATCACTAGCCTAGTCAGTTACTTAATGCAGCTACATGTTAATACAGTAGTCTGACAAAAGCGCTAATGCTAATTAGCCATGTGGTCCCCCCTGAAAATGTAAGCAGCTCCTTATTTATGCTGCTGAGTCAGAGTAGAATATCACTGGTGGAGGAAAAAATGAACGTTGACAAAAGAAAGCAGTCACTCATTCACTCCTGTGGAAGCAGTCATGGTGCAGGTATGTTCAG
Organism: Protopterus annectens; assembly: GCF_019279795.1. Taxonomy (NCBI): domain Eukaryota; kingdom Metazoa; phylum Chordata; order Ceratodontiformes; family Protopteridae; genus Protopterus; species Protopterus annectens. The sequence goes on from NC_056749.1 coordinate 518,716,537, forward strand.
TGAAAATGTGGGAATGAATGTGTGTGCTTATGTGTGGACATGTATGTATGTAGGAACATGAATGAAGCCTGGAGAGAGAGAACTGATCTGTTGGGACACTGCAAATCGCTTTTATCACGTCTGTCCTTCTGAGTATTTCTGTTGATTCAGTCCCTCTTCTAACAGTCACACTTCTTGTCTTAATTGCTTTATAATTTTGTCTATTCGATACTTCCATGATGGCATTCACATTCTCCCCTTCCTTCCCTTACTACTCTGTGATTTTGCAGTAAGACTTTTACCTGTTTACTTCTGTTATAGCACATGGATCTCTATGAATAGTCATAATTACTGTGTTCATTTGTTTTAACAAACTTCTACGTTTTGTAGTTTTATTGGCTTTCTGTCATCTATGTTTTTCACTGATCTTTATAGGTCTGGCCATCTCTAATAAATCAATCAATTCTTCTCTTCGATCCTTTTCTTCTAAACTGAGGGTGCATTCTTTGTTCTCCATTTCCTACGGCCATTCTATAGAAAGTTCCAGAGCATCTGCCTGTGCCACATTCTCTTCAGTTTTATCCTGTGTCATTCATTGCTCTTTCATATGGGAACTCACTGGCCTATCACACCACAACACTGACTGCATCAGAATTGCCACAGTTTTCTGTTCCTTCCCAACTGAACATTTGTACTGGTTTCCTGTGGAAGGCTCCAAAGCATCATCATATAGCAACTGATCAGATGTTTTCTCATTAATTTAGGGATCTAATGCTCTATCCTGCTGCGATGTTATGAGAGTTAGATTTTTTACACTAAATCCTACACTTCACAGGTAATCCATAAACTTTCTATTTCTTTAACTTCTACACTAATAATCCTCTTTTCTACTTTTCCTCTTTGTTTTATTTTTTGTATTGTAAAATGTTCCGCGTTCAGATGCCTTTGCCGTTATTTCTCTTCAAGTATCTTTGGTGCTGCTCTTTTTATATTGATTATTTTTGCTTGCTCCTTTGCACAAATATTGCACCACATTAAATCTCTTTTTCTTTCCCATGTCCATATTGCTTCTTCAGCTGTCTCCTACGCCTCCTGTTTCTCCTTAGTCATTGTTCCATCATGCTGCGATATAACTTGTGTTAGACTTTCTACACTAAAGCCTTAACTTCACAGTTATTTCATAACCTCACCTTGTTTTTAACTTCCGCTTAACTAATCTTCTGTTCTATGTTCCCTGTTTGTGATCTTATTTTCTGTAATTTGAAATGTTCCATATCTGGATGCCTTTGCCTGTATTTCTCTTCAAATATCTTTGGGGCAGCCTTTTTTGTATTGATTAATTTGGCTTTCTACTTTGCATAAATATTGCACCTTATCAGATCTCTCTTTCCCATGTCCATATTTCTTTTTTATATTTTTCAAAAGTCTCTAGATTTTGTTCTTTATATTTTCACATTCCCTCAGTCACTTCTTTTTCCAAACTGCCCAAGTTTTCTAGGTCTATATAATGCTTCTTATAAATCTGTTGTATTAATGAACACACATTTTTATTTGGAGCTTCTGACAGTTTTTCTTGTGGAAGTATTTTTCTTTCCTCTAATTTCTCTCATTTTTTTTTTGCATATCTTCTCTCTGGAAATTCTGGGTTTCTAGCATAATAGTAACAATACATAATTTCTTATAGGTGTTTACTAGGCTGATGACTACAAGGGCCTTTTTAAGCCTAGTCATGCATCCCGAATCTCTGACAAGTTCTGATACCCTTGATAAGTGTAAGCATTGCCTGGTAGATGAACCATTTACAGGTTGCCTGTGCCCATTAGTGACTCAGGTTCCAAACCAAGATGAATTTCCAATTCCGCATCCAATTGTCCAATTTGCACTTGAATTGTTTAGGGAGGAACTCTGCTTCACATGGATGGGGAGCCTGTTCCATAGATGGGATATTCTCTGGGATACATACCTGTCTTTTCAGCAGGTCCTATTTATATCACAGGCAAGGTTTAAGTCATTAAAATGGGTATTTCTGGTATTGTCTGTTTTGTGGATAGACAGGAGGGCCATCAGAGTGGGGTCTGACAATGCTCTGTATGGCAGCCATAGATCTCTCCTCAAAAGCCTGTAGGAGACATAATACAGGGATACGGCCTTGAAGCGGTCTGCATAGGGCATTTTACTTATGCCCTGCATTTTTTAGTGAGGAACATCTGTGGACATTCCAATTGTTGGATATACCTGGTTAGATACATACCAAAGCGGGCACTGTACTCACTGATAGGTCTGATGAATGCTGAATACAGTGGCACAATGACTTCCTTGTACTTAGATGCCATGCCTTTGTTTATAAGTTGCAAAACATAGAATGATTTCCTCACACTACTGTAGATACATGTTGGTCAAAGGTTAGATTACTATCTATGTATGTCCTTAAGTCTCTGACTACTGGGTCAACTCTAAGGGGTGTGTTGTCAATATGACAGTTACCAGGGATGGGTGACTTCCCAAAATATACTATTATGCATTTTTGCCATTTAATTTTAGTCCATGACTTTGACACCAGTTGTCTGTCTGTGTTAGCCCATCCTGGAGAATATTTGCGACAGTGTGGCATTCAATGACAGCTTTTAATTTGCAATCATCTGCAAATTTAGTCAGCCAGAGACCACTGACAAGTAAATACCAAAAAGGAGTGGTCCAAGCACTGATCCCTGAGGGACTCCACTTGTGATTGGCCTCTTTGTAGAGGTGAACAACCCAGTTCTAACATCCTGGGTCCTGTCTGTGAGAGACAGTTGGCTACCCACCGGGTGACATACGAGTTTGTCCCTAACCTCTTGAATTTGTCAACAATGTCTGAGTGGGGTATTGTGTCAAATGCCTTGACCAGGTCAAGGTAGGTAGTGTGAACCATTTTTCGCCACATCCATTGCTTTGGTTACCTTCTCAAAGAACTCCACTAGGTTGAGTAGGCATGATCTGCCCTTGACTAAACCAAACTGGGTTGAGTCTAATGTCTGTAGGTTTACTATATCTCTGCTGATCATCTCTATGATAATTCTTTTCATGGCTTTACATACAAGACTATTGAGACTAATGGATATGTAGATGACCCACATTTGTGCAGAGATGACTGTTGCAATTCTCCATTTATGAAGCCTGTTTGGAGGTCACAGTTAAAAAATAATTCCAGAGGCCCTAATAGGTCATGTTTCATGCTATTTATAAGGCATCCTGGGATACTGTCTGGGCCTACTGATGCAGTATTCTTGGTCTTAGAGAGAGCATTAAGGACTTGTTCCCTAGTGATAGTTGGGGGAGTTATATTTGATGGCATTTCCTGAGGGAAGGTTGAGGGGGAGAGAGGGGTAAAGCTGGAGCTGAATTTTACAAGGGGAGGTCTGCTATATCTTCTGGTGCAGTATAAGTGGCTCCATTTACAATGAGCTCTTCACACAATTGCATATTGCCTTTGAGGTTGCTGACATAGCTAAAGAATGCTTTGTGATTGTTCTTGGCCTGAGAGGCCAAACTTACCTCAAATTTGGTTTTGGTAGACTTTATTTGTCTTCTGAGTTATTTGTTTAGTTTGATGAGAGTGATTTTATCCTGCTGGGTGCTGCACCTCCTAATTTTTGCCATGATTTTCTTCCTTCTGTTATACAGCCTACTGATTTTGTGAGTCCAGCAAGGTGGCTTGTTTTTTTGAGTTAGTTTTGTACTTCTTCTTGGTGGGAACAGCTGCCTCTTTGCAGCAATTAACACACTTATATATGGTTTCTGTGAACAGTTCTGCACAGGTAGCACAGTTCTCAGGGTTTATGCAGCCTTGAAATTTTGCCACGTTATCACTTAATAGCAGGAGGTTAGCCTTAGAGTAGTTCCTAAATATTCCAGGTTTAGCTGGGGGTCGTTTTATTTTTACTTTAATATACACCATTTTGTGGTCTGACTTTAACAGGGAAAACATTACAGTAATGGGTGTGCAGCATTCTCCCATATTTGTGAGGACCAGATCCAGTATGGTTGCGCTCCTCGTTAGTGTATTGACTATCTAGTCCAGGGAGTTTGTGTTTACAAAATCCAGGAATCTCTGTGCATGTACATTTGGTGTCATATAGGATTCTCAGTTAACAGAGGGTAATTAAAGTCACCCATGAATATGCTATTGGCTTGGATGGGTAGTGCTTCTAATAAGTTTAAATACATGGTATGGGTTTCCTGGGTCATAGAGGGGGACCTATAGCTTGCAAGGAATGGTATTGGATTTTGCCTGTGGTGATTAGAACATGAAGCAGCTCAAGTGCATTTTCCTGTTTGACTACCGTTGAAGTATATTTACTTTTGATGTAAATAGAGACACCTCCACTTTTACTCCTTGTCTGTGAAGTAGCTGGTCTAAATGTGTGGAAGGCATTATAACCCTGCAGTGTAGGTGTGCTCACCGAGGCTTTAAATCATGTCTCATTGACCACACAGACATTGGCAGTCTCTAGGGTGAACAGGGCTTCTAGGGAGTGAAGTTTTTTGTTTAGACTCCTAGCATTGGTCAGTAATACCTTTAGATTTTCTTTGTTTTGATTTGCTATGTCAGAAGTACATTCAGTTTGGTATTGCCTAAAAAAGGCACTATGGGGAAGATAATGTTTTAGCTAATATTCAAAAGCCTAGAGGGGAGAGATGCAGACCATCCCTGTCAAAGCAGCATGGTCTGTTGACCATCTCCTTCCAGGCTGACAAATATTGCACCCCCTTAGAATGACACCAGAAACTAAGCCAATTATTAAAGTCAATCACCTCTTGTTCGCATTGTGGCATAATCCTTGGAGAAGGTAAAATGCTATTCAGTACTAGGCTCATACCAGCCTGAGATGCATATTCTGAGAGCTCCATGATTTCTCTGTTCGTATAGTCTAGGGAGGTACGTCTCAGGTCATTTACTCCCACATGGACTATGACTGAGTCATACTAATACTTGTGGTGCAATGACCTGAGTGTGTGCATAATGTGTTGGATCCTAGCCCCTGATAAGCAAATCACCCTGACATTCTCCTTACTCAGCCTGGTGAGAAGGACATCAGTGTATCTCACGTTGTAGACTCCAATGACTAGAATGTTGAATTGTGTGGTATCTTGCCTCATGGGCTTAGAGCTAGAGGTTCCATGAGTTGTACCTCTGTGTTGATGTGGGTATTGTTTTGAAAGGGTGGATTTGGGGCTGCTGAGGTTATTTGTTATGTGTACCTCATCCAGGAGGTCTTTGTGGTATTGGAAGGTTACATTTAAGTGCCTCAGCATATGTGAGGCGATATGTCTGCTTTGAATTGTGTGCGATGGGTGCAGCATGTGTACTTCTGACAACTCATTGATATTAGGAGTACTTTTATGTGAGAGTTTTGCCTCCAGTGACGTTGTGTAAATACATATCTCACATACCATATCAGTTTGTTTGAAAAATAACTGGTTGCCAATAAACATGAGGCAATTTCTACATTGCCTCAGGATGCCCATATCCTTCAAGCTGGTAATGGCATCAGTGGGAAAGTTGATATCTGTGGCAACAGACTTTTTTTATTGATTAGAAAGTTGGAGTGAAAATATCAATCAATGTCAGGAGTATCCACTTTGCAACTATGGGGACAGTGCTTGTCACTGCAGACTAGTTGCCCTGTGTGCAACTAAGTATTGGAGAAATTTCAATTGTGCTTTTACAGGAAAAATGACACTCATGGTGTCTGAAATTGTACAGAACACTGCCAAACACTTGAGGGGAAACTAATACAGATACCCTGAAAATTTAAGGATGAAGTATTTAGGCTGATATTCTGAAGTTAGAAACAAATCAAGCAGTACTTACTGAAAACCAAGTAGCAGCTTGTCAAGAATGATGAAAAGAGGGGAGATGTATGATTATCTACTGCCTGGCTAATACTAATGCTGGTCTCACCACAACTTCACTCTGCTGGGATACAATGCTCCTTTCTCTCTCCAGAAACAAAATGTTAGCAAGCACCAATCCCAAGATGAGAAGAAAGCCACAGCCTGTTTGTGGGTTGACAGTTTTGTCCCAGATGATGCAAGCTTGCTATAGCCTTTTCCTGGTACATGCCTTGAATAGCAACCAGTTCAATCAGGAACATTAAGCACAGACAGTCACTGTCCAACCAGAAACAGTCAGGAATCAATGCACTCTGCCCTGTGCTCCTTCTCTCGCCAGGAATAAACAGAAGCACTGATCCCAAGATGACTACTGAGAGGCAGAATGTGGGCTCTCCAATAACTGGTGGTCTTGCAGTAGATGTTTACAGGTAAGATGAAAAAAATGGCTTAATATCCTAAACACTGCAGTGTGCATTAAGCAATTAGATCTGAAATGTGGCAACTTAAGTTTTAGCTAAGTGAAGAGCCACTAATTTTAAAAGAGCAAGATAGATTGAAAAGGGGGTGGGCACTTTTGTATTCTGGTACTAAAGAATACAGTGGGGCAGCCAATAAATTTAAATAGTTGAAAAGGAGTGATTTCACAAAATAATAATTTTGTGTTTAATCACACCAGCCAAGGTAGAGGGACAGTTGTGTTTAAGAACACAACAGCAACAAAATGTGAAGGTGGGATCTGACTCACAAGAGACACAGCCATGGTCTCATTTCAAGTTTTAATATGCAATTAAAAGCAAAATGCAAGTAAAACACAGTGTGAAGAAAACAAATCACAGTACACAAAACAGAAAAAGGCAATAAAGTAATACAAAATGAAAGAAATCAAAAGCAAATTAACCTTTCTCTCACAGCAAGCTCCATCCCCTCAAGTCACAGATAATTAACCTTACCTAACCTGTTATAACTTCTGTGTGACTCCTTAACTGCCATGTTGTAATTTCTGTCTGACTCACAAAAGACAGAGGAGCTGCGGCATCTTTTCAAGTTTTAATATGCAAATAAGAGCAGAATACAAGTAAAAAGCAGTGTAAAGTAAGCCAGTCACAGTATACAAAATAGAAAAAAGTAATAATGTAACATAAAATAAAAAGAAATCAAGAGCAACCTAACCTTTTCCTCACAGCTAGCTGTGGCAGAATCTGTGTGAGATTTTTTTAGGAAAGCCTCAATAGTCCATTCTATTGTCTTTATGGCTCTTTTTTGGCCTATCCATTTTTGTGATTTTTGTGGACTACTACTTCAGTGAAACTGCCAGGACCAGGCACTTTTTTCATCCTGGATCTTGTGCACCCAGGTATCTTTTTTATTTTTTAACCTACTTCTGTCCATGATATATGCTATATAAAATGCAGTCTATATTATCAGTGTGCCCTTGGGGAGATTTTATGAAAAACAGGGTCCACCTTATGAAGGTACTCACCAAGGTTTGAGGATGAACTAAATTCTCACTGCAATCTATTGTGCAGTATCGCAAATAATAAACTAAAAATATTAGCACAGGCAGCAAAAACTGAGAGGATATGCAGATAATATAAAGGAAAAGTACAAAATTAGCAATTTACTGATGACCCAAAAAAGTTTTTTAGAGAACTGGCAAACAGGGCAAAAGGAATTGAAACACCACCAAAAAAAGAAGAAATGGATACATTTTGGAGGAATATATATGAAGATCCTGTGGAACATAACAAAGATGCTAAATGGATAGAAGAAGTAAAAGAATGAATAAGAAGTTCAAATGTGCAGGATATGCTATGGGATGAAGTAACTGCCAGAGAGACTGAAACAAAGTTAAGAAAAGCAACTAATTGAAAAACCCCAGACCCAGGTGCAGTACCTAACGTCTGGCTAAAATTATTAATATCCTTACATGAAGATTTATCCATGAGTAAGAACTTTTTTTATAAGCACACCCTGAACAGACACCAGCATGGTTAACAACAGAAAAAGCAATACTCCTGCTTAAGAGCAAACTGAAAAGCTATCCTAAAAACTATAGACCAATAAGTAGCCCTCCAACGATGTATAAAGTATACACTGTAACTGATGCTGACAGACTTTATAGTCATTTAGAAGAAATTTCAATCATGGCAATAGAACAAAAAGTCATATGGAACAGCGGATCCTTTGTTGTTAAATAAAGTCACACTGGAGAACTGTAAAAAGGGGAAGAATCTAAGTATGGCATGGATAGACTACAAAAAAGCACTTGACAACATCCCACATTCATGGATAAAAGAGTGTTTAAAATATATAAGATACACTGTACACTGATCAATTACATCGCAGCAACCACAAAACAGTAGCAAATCACTTTGCAGTTAAGCCATGATAAAGGATAAATTATAATTCCAGGGATAAAAATCCAAAGGGGGATATTCCAGGGTGACTCCGTCACTGCTGCTATTTTGCCTTGCCCTTAACCCGTTAAGCTGTCTACTTAACAGATTAGGTCCAGGAAAACAACAAAGTGTAAAGACTTGTTTTCGTTTTGTGGATGACTTAAAACTATATAGTTCATCAGATGAGGAACTGAAAACACAACTTCAAGTTTTCAAAACCTTTTCAGATGATATAAGTGTGTCATTTGGTCTTGATAAATGTGCAAAAGCAACCTTTAAAGCAGGAAAGCTGGAGTTTCAAGAAAGTATCAGTTTGGGACAGGAATGTGATATAAAAGAACTTGAGCGAGAGGAAACATGAACAAATGCAAATAAAACTTAGTAAGGAGTATTTTAGAAGACTAAAAATAACACTGAAAACAATGTTGACATCTGGGAATGAAGTCCAAGAAAACTGCTTCTCCTGTCCTAACTTAAAGTTTTGGAATGACTGACTGGCCCCAAAAGGTGTTGGATCAGTTGGACAGGAAAACAAGAAAGATGCTTCATGCTCATCAAATGATTTATAAAAATCATTGTATACCAAGACTATATATTCCCTGTTCTGAAGGAGGTATGGGCCTCCTCTAAATTGATTACATGTGTATAGCATATATATCTGCTGACCTTACAAGACTCAAATGTAGTGAAAGTTTTGAAATACAAGAAGAATAAGTCTAAGATGACTTCCCTGCTTAGTTTAGCAGAAGCACATTGGTGTCAAGTGGGAATAGAGATCAAACAAGAAGTAGGTGAAAATCAGGTAGCAACTGAATGTGCCAAAAAACAAAAGAAAAAATATCAGGTAAAGGATCAGATGAAAAGGCAAGAAATGTGGGAAATGCATGAATACAGATGCAAGTACAGAAAACTCTTGGAACAACCTCATGTTGTTCAAGATCGAACACAGGAATGGTGAAGTACAGATGAATTTAATCCAAAAGACAAAAGGTTAATATTGGTGGGCCAAGATAGCGGACTATATACATGTTAGTTTACAAAGTCCATTGAACATATGGGAGAAACAGACAAATATAGCTTTTGTAAAACAGAATTAGAAACAGTCATACATCTTACTGTGGTTGTGCTATATGAATGGCAGAAGGACTGCATGCTATAAGGCATAATATCGTAGCAAGACTGTGGCATTGGGGATTGTGCAAAAATTATAACAATGAAGTAGCTGAAAATCACTGGAAAAGTGAGTAACAAAGCATTACAGAGATGATAAAGTTTATATCAGATGGAACCACCCATTACCAACATTTCAGAAAATAAATGTGAGAAAACCAGATATAGCAGTTCATGAAAAGAAGACAAAAGCAGCATTGATAATCGAAACTGCTGTACCCAGTGACTACAGTGTCATAAGTAAAGAGAGAGACAAAGTCATAAAATACCAGTATTTGCAGTCAGATGTGAGGGCACTGTGAAAGAAGGATACCCAGACAGTCCCAACAGTAGCAGGAGAAATGGGTCTTATAAAAAAGAATTTACAATCATACTTAGATATGATACCAGTAGATGGAACTGCATATGAATTGCAGGAGTCATTATGGGGCAGATTGCAGCTGCTGCAAAGAGCACATCTCATTAACATCAAAGACTGAAACAAAACTAATTTCATGAACTTTAATCGTATTGTGACTTAGGAATGGGGTCCATTCCTGCCATGGTATCAGAAACCCAAAAGACTTGGAGAAATTAAAACATGAGAGTGCGAGTATTATCGGACACATTTGGGGAGGTTATGTTTGCATGTAGAGATACACTCCCTTTCCCACTTGTTGGCTGTTGGCAATGTGCACATAAGTATCATTTTGCAAAGTCTTTCCCCCAAAAATACTCACCAGACAAAAAGATCTTTGAAAAAATTGCATAATACTGAGTGTACTGATGCTGTTTTCACTGATTTTTGTATTAAATTAGTTAGATTTTACTATAATCAGTTTACTTTTTCTTGCTAGTGAAGGAAGAAAGATTGTAGGCTAGGTGTTGTTAGACCCAAAAATGATCCCAAATAAATTAAACTCCAAGTGGTTATCACCACCCCTGCCCCCAGAGTTATTCTAGTCAGTCTCATCGACCGGCACTTATCTACAACTTCTGTAGCCAGCCTGACTGAGATGGGTATACTGGAACAGTACAAGAACTGTCTGAGGCTGTCTGACAATCCTTTATTGCTCAGAGAGCACAGTGCGGTATGTGAGAGATGGACATATATAATATCCTTGGAAGCCAAAATCTCACAGACAGTAAAGTCAGACACCAAAATTGTAAGCAGTACACCACAGCAGTGGGATGGAAGTATTGGAATGTTACAACAAAAGAGGGAACAAGAAGGAGGTATGGACCTCCTCTAAATTGATTACATGTGTATAGCATATATATCTGCTGACCTTACAAGACTCAAATGTAGTGAAAGTTTTGAAATACGAGAAGAATAAGTCTAAGATGACTTCCCTGCTTAGTTTAGCAGAAGCACACCGGATGCAATCAGGAAATTGAAGAAGGCCAACCGCTCTACATGGAGATCACAAAATATGGGGACTCGACAGTATATATGTGTACGATGTGTGTTTATTTTCTTTTAACCTTTTACAACTCACCATCATTAACTTCACACCTATTGGCACTAGTCCTTCAGTTATCTTAATCTCTGGACAAATCTGATAACAAATCATTAATCTGCTTAAGGACATGTAAATCCATCACAATCAGCACCTCTGAATTTAAGGTGTTTAAAAATACAAACCTAATAAAACTATGATGACCTTTAAAATCTCAATAGCAAGATTTCCAGCCCTTGTGTAATCTCAGATTTTGGATATATGTCACCAAATGTACTCCAATCTAATCCAAGTAATTCTAATAAGAAGTAAAAATCTTATGGAACTTAAAAAGTTTACCACATTGTTGGAATTCGAGTAAATGTATTCCTGTAATAAAGGGAAAACATTAAAGTCTACAATAAATCAAAATTAGCTCATGTTAAAGAGACTGTCAAAAGGATCGACAATGATCTGAAAGTCACCACAAGGATATCAGAGTGATCCTTATTTTACTGCATCAGATAATCAAGAAATAATACTCACCAATACTTTGAACTAATTTTTAATGGTATTATCCACTCTGGCTCTAAAGGTACTTCTAATACACTTGCAGATAAACTTAGAGTAAACATCACACCAAAAACAGTCATTTAAGTTTCTCAAATTCCCGGAGTCCTTTCCTCACCCAAAGATTATTATGAAACATGTCCTAAATGTATTGTCGAAAGATAAAAATACCAACTATGGGCTCTGACAATATATCTAGTTGTTTAATAAACAGTGCCAAGCATGTCCTCTCTGAAAGTTTCCAAAAACTGTTCAGCTAACCATAACCATATGGTCCTGAGGTATGTAAAATGGTTAAAATTATGCTTCTCCAGAATGGGGTTCCCACCTCAGCCACAAGTAATGATAGGCAGTCTAAAAAGGCTAATCTGCAAAGCCATATAATGTTCTACATCAAATTTCATAAGCACCAGTATGAAAAATCTTATTATGGTGCACAAAAAGCAACAAAGTTTAGTCAAATGGACGTCATGTACAGTAAATTTAGTAAAATTCACTGAAAATATCTCTGAAACTATAGATGGCAACCTTGCAGTCAGTACAACATACCTGAATTCAGCCAAGGCCTTTAACACTATTCCACAGAATTGTAAATAAGCTTAAAGGCCTAAATGTACACCCTTATGTTGTTAAGATGGATAGCAACAGGGCTGACAGACAGAACGCACAAAGCTGAAGAAGCAGGTGCCAACCCAGAAGGCAAAAAGATAACTAACAGCATCAATACTATGGTCTGATAGCGAATTCTTGGCTCTCCAAATTATTTAGCAAGGAATTTGGCAAATTTAATGTCAATGACTACAAACTGACACCAGTGTTTACTCATCTTCTGATACTGTGAAATGACAGCAAAGGCTAAACCATACAAATCAGTGGTGTATTAGAATTTCTGTTAAATCGGGTCTATATCAGTTCATCGAAATGGCAGAAGTTTGAACACCATATGTTCGAACTTCTAACCTCGAAGTGCAAAACCATCGAAGGCTTAGAATAGCGATTTTTTTCCCAGGGAAAAAAATTGCTGTTCCAAGAAACACACACACAACACAAGCACACCAAAAAAACAGCAATCCACACACATACACTTAAAATCCTACATCTAACCCTATACTAAACTGTATATATACTACTATCTATCCACTTACCTTAACCCAAACCCTAACCCTAAGGTCTGTCACTATCGCACACTAACCTGACCTGGGCCCTAACCCTAACTCACCTATCCCGCCCTAACCCTAAAGTCTGTCACTATTAGAATTACTGTTAAATCGGGTCTATATCAGTTCATCAAAATGGCAGAAGTTCGAACACCATATGTTCGAACTTTTAACCTCGAAGTGCAAAGCCATCGAAGGCTTAGAACAGCGATTTTTTTTCCCAGGGAAAAAAATCGCTGTTCCAAGAAACACTCACACAACACAAGCACACCAACAAAACAGCAATCCACACACATATACTTAAAATCCTACATCTAACCCTATACTAAACTGTACATATACTACTATCTATCCATTTACCTTAACCGAAACCCTAACCCTAAGGTCTGTCACTATCGCACACTCACCTGACCCGCGCCCTAACCCTAACTCACCTATCCTACTCTAACCATAAAGTTTGTCACTATCGCACACCCACCTCACCTGCGTCCTAACCCTAACTCACCTAACCCATGCCCTAACCCTAACGTCCGAACAATCGCACACTTACCTGAACCCGACCAGTAACTTTCCACCACAGTGCTGAAAATCGCGAAGCCACAGAAACGGCCCACTGGATTCTTTCCCTGGGAAAGAATTTGGTGTTCCGCGGCTTTGCGATAATCAGTTTTTGAACTTCACAGTTCGAACATATGGTGTTCGAACTGCTGAAGTTTCAACGAACTGATAGGAACCCATTAAATCAAGGCAATGAAGTATAACTTTGCCACCTCTGGTAAACAAATCTAACAAGGACAAACAGTACAGCTAATACTCCACTTTAGAGTAACACAGATATCAGACATCTTGGTGCCATCATAGACCATTCACAATCCTTTACCACCTCTGGCCAACAGCAGTTAAATCATTCTAACTAATTTCACTAATAACTAAAGGCATTGTATGCTGGTCAAAAGACATTATCATTCCTCCATCCTCTGCCTTAATCAGGCCAGTCATAGAATATAATGTCCCTTTCAGAATGACTCTATCCAAATACATCATATAGGTTGAAAGACCTCTTAGGTTATTAACTAAAAATCACAGAGCTAAAAGTCACTGGCAATCAAGACAAGTAAAATCTTTTACCTCCATCAACAGCAAACATACTAGAGGGATATATTTCTCACCCATTGCTTCCCTTTCTCTGGAATAATCCTACAGTATATATAAAACAAAGTAATACCTTCAATTTCTTTAAGGCAAACCCTGACCATTGGATAGGCATCTGTGAATTTTTTCCTGAGCTTGAATTGTTTTGCTCTCCTGGAGGCAAGAATTGCTCTATAAGGGTGGATGTTGTCAAAGTGATTATGGTCAAAGGACTGACTCTGCTTTGTAAATTCTATGAACCTGTGAAAGTGTATAACTTTCCTATATTATGCATTATGTAAAAAGATGTTATGTTATACCACATTGGAAATGTAGAATCTAAAACAGTGAAAGTGCTGACAGTGTAATCTTCTGAATTAAACTTTTGTAATATAGCTTTTGTGAAAGTGTATCAAGAGTATAATGTTTAAAATTCTGTCAGGATTCTAATGAATATCAATTTCCTTGAATTAAATGAATCAATCTGTAGATTCACTTAGTCCTTATGAATGACTGGGTCATGGCTACAAAGGGACTGCAAAAAAAAAAAAAAAAATATATGTATATATATATAATTATATTATTTATTGACATTTGTTGACCGGGAAAGTCCACTGGGTTTGCTGGGTTTGAGACCCATTTTCAGTGGAGGCTTGAGGAGAAAAGCTCCAAGTTACATAAAAATCATTACATGAATTTGTAAGGAAACAAAATTGTAATTCTAAAGCAAGTGAAATAAACAGAAAACTATCTAAACAGCAAATATGTTGTAAAAAGGTACACCACAGTAACAATGGAACATTAGCATGCAGGAAAATTATACAGTTAGAAATATTTAACAATACAGCTCAATTTTTTTTTTATTTTTTGGGGGGGTAGGAAAAGGGAAAGATAGAATTAGAGAGTTAAACTTAAAGGTAAGACCAATATAGTTAGAATCTTATAGCTAGGTAGTGGGATTAAGTAGATTATAGCTGGCATATATTTAATGGTAGTATTAAAAGTAGAAAGTGACAGAGAAAAGAAAATGTGTTAAGATGGTTGTATTGATGTGTGGACTGATACTAAAGATTAGGGATAACTCATATGGTGTAACAGTATGACATATGCAAAGGTATATTTGGTACGTGAAACAGTTTTGCTAGATTAAGGAGGCTGTGGATATGTGTTGCATGTGCAGCTGAGATTATCAGTCAGATGCTGTTTTAGTTTTCTTTTAAAGGAGATTATGTTGTCTAATTCTGTAACTGATGATGGGAGGGTGTTCCACACCTTAGTTATGGAATGGGAATAGAGGCTGCTACCTGCTTTTTTACTAGGTTTTGATACTTTAAGTAGGTGTTTGTTGTTAGAGCGTAGCTTTTTGGATGGGATGTAAAGTTCAATGATATTTTTCAGGGAAGGGCAACACTCGGGTTTATAAACGAGTTTATGGGCAAAGGTTTAAGTTGTGTGTAATGTAGGTAATGTCCAAATTCTAGCCAGTTTAGTTCTTTAGTGGCCTGGCAATGGTGGGTGCAATTTGGTTGGGCTGATGTGAATTTTACAATCTTATAATAACAGGGTTATAGTTTGTGTTGCAAAGAGTTGTGGAGATTGGTGAAGATAGGAGAACCATATAGTAAGGCTGGAAGGAGAA